>NW_008676742.1:40046-52073 GCF_000695815.1 Acanthisitta chloris | reverse complement strand
AATCGTACGTCTTGAGGCTTATTGCCCCAAGAATATGATTTTTATCATCTTCTGAGCAAAGTAACTGACCACATGTGTATTGACTACAGTATGGGGTGGAACTTGGTTTTGTCAGCCTGTTGCTCCGTGCCCCCATCTGGTTCAGGGCTTTAATGTCTCAGTGGCAAGGTGCCCCTGGCACACTCAGGGGTCTGCAGGGACTCCTCGGAGAAGGAGGCCAGGGGAAGGATGCTGCAGTCTTGGTTGAGTCCCCCGGCAGGAGCTGTAACAGCAGCAGACATCTGGGGAGACAGATAGTGAAAGCCAAGATGAAAATGGCAAAGCTTCCAATGCTGAAGGGCTGTCCTCGAGGACTGGGGAGCTGAAGTGGAACGGCTGAGCATGCTGTTCAGGCCGCTGTGGAAGGGCTTAGCTGGCTCCTGGGAGGGACGTGGAGGCAGGAGGAGGGGAGCACAGCCAGGGAGGAGGGCTTGCTTTCTGAGATGCCTTGCAAAATGCTGTGCACTCATTGCAAGAGAAATTGTGCTTTCTCTTTACAAACAGCGCGTGAGTGGGTTTCTTCCTGAGCTATATTACAGTGTTGCCTGCCAGGGCTGGCAAAGTTTGCAGGACTTCTGTTTCTTGTTGCAAGTGTCTGCCAGCCTATCCCTCTCTCAGGTTGTGGCCAAGCAGAGCAAGCCCATGTGGAGGAGGATGGGTGGCTCCAAGCACCTACCCCGCTGCTACAGAGAGGCAGATAGTTTTTGACTGAAATTTTGTGAGCCCCAAAATAGTGCTCTAAGTGTTTAATGCTTTTGTCTATTAGACAGCAAATTAGCCCTAGGCTTGCAAACCAAATGAAGTTTCATCTCGATGATTGGAGCCTGCTCACCAGGCAGTTTTATCCCAAGTTCCTGCATGCTGGTTGGTCAGTGAAACGGAGACTGCAACTTCTATTTATTGGTGCAATACAGTATTTGATACTGCTAATTACACTTAATTAGTCCTTCCACCATTTAATTAAAATGGCTTCTAATGATTGTGCTTCTTTGGCAGGCTCTTTGGTACCACCGGGAATTGTGCTGCCTGCAGTAAACTGATCCCTGCCTTTGAGATGGTGATGAGGGCCAGAGATAATGTTTACCATTTGGACTGCTTTGCCTGTCAGCTCTGCAACCAGCGGTGAGGACATGGTTATTATACACACAAACACAAACTAATTTATACCTTTGCCCGCAAAATAGGAGAAATGTTTGATCCGTGCTACCTGTCTGGGGCTCACAGCCTGCTGGCGTGGCTTGTGCTGGTTTATTAGGCTGATCTGGGTGATGCATGTAAGTACCTGTAGCCCTTTTAGTGCAAATCCCCTTGGAGCTGCTGGGAGTTGGAGGGGCAGGGGGGAGCACAGACACACAGACTGTACGCAGCACAGCTGCTGCTGAATAAAACAAACTGCTTCAGCGTCCTTTCAGGATCTACCCTCTTTGCAGGATACAGACGATGGAGAATGGACCTCCTCCAGCAGACAGATGTTATCTTGCTTAAACTGGATTTCTGACAGGCTGAAAACTGGGGATGGCAAAGAAGAAGGAGAAAGAGAAGGGACAGGAAGGAGAAAAATACTCTAGCTAAGCCCTCTCCAACACTAGGAACAAATTGCTTTAGTTGTTGTGTAATTAATAGAGGACCTTGGTGGCATAATTTTGAGTGGGACTTGTGTATTTCTGCTGGGTTTCACCTAGTGGAAAATGCACACCTTGGAGTATAATAAAGGGCCATGAACAGTGTTTTCACTTGGACTACCTGTAGCCAGTTGAATATGGGAGGCCTGTGAAAAATCTTCCTAGTACCCTGTTTGTTGATTATTGTAGGCAGAATGGGAGCCCATAGAACCAGACATGATACAGTGTCACTTTCTGATGCACCTGTCCATCCATCTTTATCTAAGATAGACCTGAAACCGCTTGCTGTTCTTACTGCTTGTTTAGACAGGCTGCAGTGACTGCCCAGGGTCCAAGGGCTGTGCTGGGGTTCCTGTTAAGGCTCTGTGGTTGTGTTTCCCAAAGATGCAACTAGAATGCAGTGCTTCACCCCATGGGAAGCTGTGAGAGAGATGACAAAACTTGTGGGAAGATGGAGAACCCAATTCTGTAAAAGTCAAGCTAAAAGCCTGCCTTAAAAATTCACGGCTCGCTCTTGAACAAGTCACAGTGGGATCTCTCATAAAGCAGCCACACATTACGTGTGTGAGTGCAAACCCCTGCCACCTTTTCTCTAAACCAAGGAGACCCTGTCTGATCCTCCTTCCCTGCCCTCTGACGGTGGCTTAGCCCATGGGATGCACGGGGTTGCAGCTTGTTGGTGCCAGAGCATGGAAGAGATGAATCTGGTGAGTCACATGCAGCTCAGGTGGCTTTACCTGGTCACTTACTGAAGGCAGAGGCAGTGTTTGTTCGAAATACGAAACTCCCATTAATACTGTCGCGTCCACGAGCGCGGTGGCAGTGCCGGGGCGGCAGTGACATCTAGTGGCTCTTGGCCTTGGGCTCTCTCCGGAAGCTATGGGGAATCTTTCAGGTGCCCAGTCTTGTTTTGTGGCTCTTGAACATGCTCCTGCCACAGCCATGATCTCCAGCCAGCAGCGTGTGACTGCACAGAGCTGATAACCTCATTCCCCGACGTGCTCCCCCTACATTGCTAAAATCACTGCTCTGGGGTTTGTCTCCAGTCTCAGAAGCACTGCAGGTGCTGCCAGACTCAGCCCTCAGGCTCAGCTCTCTTCAGCCTGCTGATGGAGGCTGGGCAGGAGAGGGGTGTTTCCAGCTCCACACCGATACGAGGGCTGGAGCATTTCAAATGTCACTTCAGCCAGAGGCAAGTCACAGCTCTGGGCTGCACAGGTAGAAGTGCTGGGTTGGCCTTGGAGTCTGCAGGATGAGTATCATCAACCCCCTGCTTTAACTGACTTCTCTCATGGAAAAGCTAGTGCTGCCTAGTTTTCATATTCAGTAATTGCTTTTAAATTTCACCCTTTATTTCAAAGGCTCCAAAGCACCTATCTCCTCCCTCCCTTCACTCTGTGATTGCTAACACTATTACTATGCTCAGTGCAAAGTGTGGTCCTACTCTGCCCTTCAGATAACCTCTACACACTGCAGAGAGCACAGGTAATCCCCCTGTTCTGGCAGAGTCGCGCTTTGATGCACAAGGGATTTGCCCAGTTTGGGAGGAGTTGAGTTGTTCTGAAAGATGGGCTGAGTAGGCAGCATAGAGCTATGTGCAGATTGTTATTTTTGTCTGAGATCAGAGGGCTACAGACTTCTATGACTTATTCTGTAGAGATTTTGGCTTGAAAGGACAGAATGGAAGTGATCCTGTAACAGATGACATTGGATGCTGAACTGAGAACAGTGAGATTAAGTAACCCTAAAGTCAAAATAGCAGAGGTGGATGCCAATACTAGTTCTGAACTGGAAACCCCACCTGAAACCCCTTCCTATTCTTCAGCTATGAAAAGATTTGATGATGAAGACCTTTCTTTAGTTCTCTTCCAACTTACTTGCCCTTCTATAGCAGGACTTTGTGTAGAGTGTTAAATCGATCAGAGCAAAATCTGTAATATTTTTACCAAGTGTGTAGTGTTTTCATTAGCTTCATTCTCTAAAACATCAGGTTTGCGGCAAGTCCTGCATTGCTACTCAGCCTACTGTGCTTTTAACTGTTCTAAAGTCAACATGGTCATCAGAGTGTTGAATAAAAGCTGGTCACTGCTGTAACTGGCTAATACATCAGTATTACAAGGGTTGCAGGAAATCCAGCTGTTTCTGTTGCCATTATCTGAAGTGCACTTTTGCTCAGAAAAAAAAATCGCTCTGTAGAAATGGCAGGGTAGGTCCTGTGCCTGTTTCTCAGCTGCTAATCAGCTGAATGGGCTCTGCAACAGCCCTGCTCTGAGCATGGGGGCTGGTGGTGCAGTCCCATGTCTTGCTCTGAAGAGAGCTGTGGACTGGGACACATGAAACTGGACCTGACATTGCCCTGTTAAATCCTCTGTCTTTAGTAGTGATGAAGCTGATGAGATCCCAGTTTACTGGTGGGTTTGCAGGACTGGCAGGTAGAAAGAAATAGTTGCCTTTCCAGTGAATCAAACCCTTCTCCTAAAACTTCACAGGGTATTAGGGTACCTTTGATGTGCATTTTAGTTCCCATGTGCTCATACATACACACACACACATCTACCACTGCCCTAGTTCTCCATCCCCTCCTTTGGCTCCCCTAGACCCAAACAAGGTTTAGCAAGAGACAATTGTCGATGATGCTGGTGGCAAGAATAATTTTTGCATTTCTCTTCCTGGCAATTTATATGGTGCTTAAGGTAGGGATACATAGCACAAAACAAGCAACTATGTCTGTTATTTATAGTGAGTAAACCTGCTGGTGGGGAACATGGTTTTAGGGAGAGTATGTGCAGCACAGCTTTTAGCATAAAAGCTGTTAATTTAAATAGAGAATAATTTTTAGCTTTTTAATACACAAAAAAAGGTTGAATTTCAGAACTACTAAAGCATGTGCCACAGAAGGAAAGAGATGGAAGGTCTCCAATGAAAGCATATAAAGTGAGAACCAATGCCCAGTTCTCTGTGTACCAACCTGGCAAATTAATCAGCTTATTTGCAGGTGTCCAGTTGGAGAAAACTTGTGCCTATGTTGGACCTATAAAGGAGGTATAAAATGTTCAGTCCTGTTCTTGTGGCAGAAAACATTCAGTTTTACGGAGATGCTCTGCCTGAAGCTGCCTGAGTTACAAATCAAGAAAGCGTTTAGACAAGGAGTAGGCAGTGTTCCTGACAAAGCTCTGCCTGGGAGCAGAGGAAATGGGCATATAAGGTCTGCTAAGTCTCCTGAGGATGGGTCATCTCCTTTGATTAAAGCTCAGTGAATATTTGGCCTCACCAGAGGCTGGTACCTAGCTGTTCCTCTCAGTTCAGAGCTGCCTTGAGGCATAGTTCCCAACCCAGGGTGCCTCTCTGCTTTAGTGACCTGGGGCTGATATCAGACTCAGCACTCGGGGCAGGAAGATGATCTGTCATTGCCCTGCAAGTGTGATGGACAAAAAGCAGCCCCTGAATTGGGTGCAGAGAACATTATTAGTTGTCCAAAAAAGTAAAGATTAGCTTCTGATTCCTGAGCAAGCAGGCAGGGTAAAAAAGCTATTGGATGTCAATTCACACCTCTCAGATCTTATATGTAGAACTTTTCTGACCTTAATGGTCAAATAAAATTGTTAAATATCACAAGTTTCTCTGTCAACTTCAAGACAAACAGAACAATTTACATGGTATATAGAGAGCAGTGCCCTTCGCTCAATGAAGATAAAGGTTAGGAGTCCAGCCACCGGGAAATTTCTATTTATTGTTCAGCACTGTACACAAGGGGGTGAGGAAGGACTTAATAGCCAGTCCTTGCCTGGAAATTAGTGTAAATACTACTTCACCCGAGGGAACTGTGCAAATGTGGATACCAGCAAAAACTTCAAATAGTCTCTGTGTAATATCACCTGCTTGATTCCCGGTTGGAGAGTCAACACCTCTCGTCTGCAGGGGCAAATCTCTCAGCTGCTGCTGTCCTCCTCCCACTGCTGGTGCAGGGCCCAACAGGGACCAAGACCTGCTCCCTAAGCTGCTTCACAGAGCCATGGCCCAGAGATGAGAACTGCTGTGCTAAGGAAAGGGACAGCAGAACCCCAGGGGGTGTGCAGTGAAGGGAAGCGGGGGAAGAAACACGTAGGCTTTCCTGGGGTTTGATGCCAGTGGCAGAGCTAGGCATCTGGTCACTGGAGTCACCCACAGACCCAAACAGACTCATCCTCCCCATGTTCTGACGTCTGCTCATATTTAAATTCTTCTTATCTTCCAGATTCTGTGTGGGAGACAAATTTTTCCTGAAGAACAACATGATCTTGTGTCAGATGGACTATGAGGAAGGGCAGCTGAATGGGAGCTTCGAGTCCCAGGTTCAATAACAGACCCTGCTTCACTGAAGCACTGTGGGATGGGCGCTTGGCCGCAGGAGCAGCGAGGGCGCCTGTCAGCTTGCCTGCAATATTTTTTTAATTCTTGGTCCAGAGAGGACTATATACATTGTAGTACTTTTCCCCCCCAACACAAAGCAGTTACAATTTTAGATGTGCAGTTGTGCCTGCTTAGCTGAGCACTGCATTGCCTGTATGTTTGTGAGTTTTTGGGGTCTGGGGGAGGGCTCTGTACAGTCTGTTTTCTGTATATAAACTGGAACATTTATTTTATGAAAAATGTAATGCGATTTTATTACTGGTGTGAATTAAAAATTATGAATGTTTCCTGGTCATCTTTGCTGTGGTTTGTTCCCCATGTGGCGAAACCCTGTCTTTCCTGTGCTAGGTGTTGAGAAGACTATTAGAAACAGATCCCTGGAAACTGCATGGATCACAGCAGAGGGCAGGATCACACACACCAGCTGGGGGAAATGCTGCTGCAGAGTTAGACATTTCTGCTTGAACCATGTGAAGACTTATGTCCCACCACCTGCTTCCCTATCCAATGGGAGGGAACGAGCTGGGGGCAGGTGATGGCTGGGAACTGTCAGTGTCACTGGCTGGGTCCCACCAAGGCTGCTGTGCCTTGCTGAGCTGCTGGCTGAGAGGCATCTTGCTTTGCACTTCTGTGAATCCAGACAGAGCATTTCCATGGCCAGGAGTGCCTGTTGGCCAGCTAATATGGTGTCTCAAATCTGGTCTGTGAGGAACAGGCTCCCTCTACCCCCCCAAACAGGTGCCTAGGCATTGATCAGAATATTAATTTCAAGGCTTTGATAGGCAGTAGGATTTTCCCATGGGGCATCACTTGTCCTAGGTCAGAGCTGCTGCAAGAGCTGATGTCAGGGTTCAGACATGACCGGATGCTGATGCAGCATCCCTTCTCACAGCCCTTTTTGCTTACTCTGTGCCAGGTGCTTTGACCTCCCATATAACAAAAGCGATCAGATTTGAAGCATCTCCCGGAGAAAAGCTCTGAACTGTGTTCCTGCTGCGATGCTTTGTGCAATGATTTTCTAGGTTATGCAATTCATGTGCAACCCACTGGACTGTATCAAACACATTTCTTTGTATGGTGAGTGTCACTTTAATACAGTGCACCAGTAGCTGTAAAGGATGGCTGCAATTCTATTTATTTTGTCTTCTTGTTTTTTCTTAGATTTACCCCCCTTTCCTCTAATAAATAGACACAGTACATTTTTCTGATGTGAATTAATTGATTGCTGGTCCTGGGTCGCTTGTGTGTGTTCTCTGAATTGCAAATGCCAAATGCATTGCAGCTTGGTGCTGCTCTGCCTGTTGCATGAAGTGCTTTTCTGCACACCTGTGCTGAATAATGGCTAAACAAGCAAAACACGACTAGACACTTAGTATGCTTCAAAATAGTGCCTGTCATCTGAAGCTAACTCAGACATGTAGATTGATTGACTTTTTCTTCACAAACAGACATTTTGCATTGGGAGACCCATTATAAAATGTGTGGCCCCATCCCCTTTTATTCCCATAAACACGGGATAGCAATCAAAACCCATCTATAGCTGCATATGGATAGGTGGTGTTTTAATTGCTGTTCCATTTTAGTGCTTTGTGGGGTTGGGGGAGGTTGTCTTTTGAGAGACTGTAGAGTTGATATGCTTTTTTAGAGGCTACAGGAGGCAGCCATACTGAGGCTATGGAAGGAGCAGCTAGTTGCCCAAATGTTTTGATTCCTTGTTTTGAAATGGGCTGCCAGACAGCTGCTGCCTCTGCCTGTGCTCCGGAGCAACGGCTCCCAGCCTGCCTGTGGGATTTGCTGCAATTCAACACACAATGGCAGCACACAAGGTGCTGTTCTGTAGTGAGGAAGGGAGCAGCAAAACCAAACCAAAACCAACCACTAAAAAAGCTGCAGGGACTATTCAGATTTAGTTCAGATTCTTAAGGAGAGGTTTGGTACCAGCTTAAAAATTGAGACCTTCAATGAATGGTACCTTATAGAAAGCATTTTTCTTTCTTGGCTTAGGTGGAATGAAGTGAGGAGGAAAGTCTAACTTTTCGGAGCTGCTTGACAAATGCCAGCTAATGGCTCTGTGGCTGGCAGATCTCTTGTACATCTCTGGGAAAGCTGCAAAAATAGCACCTCAGAGGGAGGAGAATGCTGGAGGAGAGGGTAGTTTGTGCTGCAAATCCCATCCTACTGTTGGATGAATACAAATGACACTTGGTTGGTGTGAGCTATGTCTTGCTTCATACATGAGTCCCCACGCTGGCTCTATAGGGGAGATGTAGCCAAACTGGGCATGTTTGGATGTGTCTGTTAGTTATACCATGGGCCATGGCACATGCAACGGCATCTTGTTGCCTCCCTGCACTTGCCCTTGCTGTGAAATCCAGGCAGTGCTCCCCCCTGGGGGTGCAGGTACTTCACTTCTCATAGGCAGCCCTCTTGATTTGTCACCATGGCTGTAGATCCAATTCCTGATGCCTAACAAGGAATTTCACAATGCTGTTTCATGCAAAAGCCCCGGCTGGCGGCTGGGGGGGGGTGGGAGGGAAGCCTGGGGCAGGACACAGCTTCTTGCTGCTGAATGGGGTGTGGCAAAATATACAAGGGATAAATTGTCCAGCGTCTGTATCCCTCTTCTCTGTGTCTGTGCAGCACACACGGCCCACCTGCCACAGCCTGTGCCCTGGAGAGCGTTGGATGTGGGATCTCTTTAAAAATAAAAATCCCAGGAGGACAATGCAATCATGAATTTTTGTCTGAACACTGCAAATTTGCTTAATAGAAACAAGTGCTGGAGTGCAGACCTGCTGCTGAATAATCGCTTCCACTCTACGGAGCAGAGTGCGGAAACCTTTTGATGGTGTTATAGTCATCACTTGGCATAAATATTCATTCAAGGAATCAGAGCAGAGTAAATGGCATTTTAGCTGCTAATCATTTAGTATTAGCAGATAGCCTTTTTACTGCTAAAGATAACCACTGCTTAATCAGTTTAGTGACCACTGGCATATAGTATGACATTTAAGCCTGTGCCTCAGTCCCCATGTTGAGGACACAGCTGCTGGTGACCCCTCTGCCCAAGCCTCCATCGTTCCCAATGTCAGCCCAGCAGCTGCCAACTGCACTCAACTGGCTTTAACTTCTGCATTATCTGCCATTTACCTCCTTATCTTAGATCAAAGAGGTATTTTAGGTTCATACTACAAATGTTGAAATCTAGGATCTTCTTTCTTTCTTTTTTTTTTTTTTTTCAGTCAGGGCTAATCGCTGATCACAGCACAGTCTGATTTTGAGATTAAAAACAAGCCAGTATTTAAAGGCAATCAAAATCTTAAGCTTCTTCTCCATTCATCTTTAATGCTGGTGTAATCGCTGCACAGATTCTGGCTCTTCCTCCAGACTTAATTTATTTTATTTTTGGAGTGTGCCCCTGTCTGTCAGAGGGATGTTATACTTCCCTGAGCAGCATTAGCGCTATTGAGCACTCTGCCATCAGCAATCCAGCTCACCCCATTTCATATCTTGCCAAACAAGTTAATCTAATATTAACAGCGGTTTGTTACCTCGCTGTTAGCTTAATTTACTTTACAAGAAATGCAATATTTGCATTTCATCCCTCTGTCATTGGCTTGCAAACGGCGCTTCCCAACGCCAAGAAGGGATGGCTCGCACCATTCGGCGCCAGTCCCTTGACGCGGCGTTGCCTCATGGAGGAGAGGGCCATCACCCCCACCAGGCATTTTCCCTAATTGGCTGGGGGGGGATATGAGGAATTGGAAGGAGGATTTCAAAAGCCATAGAGCAGGTCCTGGAAATGCAATATTCAGATTAGCACAAATACTGCTGCTGCTCTTCCAGTAATAGAGCTGAGCTGTAGACAGGAGTTTTCCCTGGTGGCAAACATATACAGTAAATGTCTTTAGTATGGAAATCAACAGACATATGGGCACAGGAGCAGACATTTGCAACACCAACGGGTTCCTCAGGCTTTCAGGGGGTGCTCCCATGCCAGTTACTGGCACATGCCAGGGTCTCACCAAGGTCTGTCCATCAGCATGGTGAGGACCCTGCACCTCACTTCCAAACTGCTGGGATAGGGGAGCTGGGAGCAAAGTCCTCCAGGCAATTGCCCAAAAGCCACTTCCTCAAATGACCCAAATCCCAGCCCTCAGCAACTCTCAAGACAGGAAGACTCTTCTTCATCAGCCTTATGAAACCATGACAGCTGCAGGGCCTGAGGGAAGGTGGGACAGGTCTGGGGATACAACATGGTGGCTGTAGGTGACATAAGTGATTTTATGGCTGGGACTGGCCTCCCTAGCTTAGGCAATTTGGAATGGCTGCAGGTAGAGATGGCTTTTGCCAGTGAAAGTTTCTGACTTAATTCTTGTTTAGCTCACTCTGCATCCCATTTCTAAACCCTGTCCCTGTTTATGGGGTGGTGGCTTCCCATCTGCTCTAGCAATTGCTGTGTTCTTCTGTGCTAGCAGGCAGAAGTAGAGTTGTCTGCACTGAGTTTTTAATACTATTTACAAATGGGAAAGTACAGCAGTGAGGTGATTCCACTCGTTCTGTCCTCTCACTCCCCTATGTCCCTAGATGTCAGCTTCTCATGCAAAAATGGACTTTTTAGTAGAGAGGGAGGTTGCAAATATTTTTGTAGGGGAGCCCATTCAGTTGTGGGACTGGTCCCTGACCACCTGCCCTGTTGCACCTCAACTCATCAGGTAGCTCCAGCTCCTCTTCTGCTGGGCATGTGCTTCTCTGAGACTCTCCATCTTCTCACTCACCCCCAGGCACAGTGTCTCTTGTGGTGCCCTCTGAGGCAGGGTTGAGTCCCTGATGAAGGCACAGGCTCTGAGGGAAACTTTGGTTTACACAGGTCAGTGTAGCTATCACAGCTTACGGGAACTGAATGACTCTGTCTGTCTGTCTTTCTTGCTCTGGTTTTAATAGCAAAATGCTGAAGGATGCCAAGGATGACTCTGGTCAGGCTGAGACATCTGGTGGCAGCTGCTTTGTGGTTTTTAGTGAAGGTCTTAGAGAACAGGGCTGGAAGCACCAAACCTGCAGAAGCAGCAGGAGACAGAGGTGGATTGAGGCAGAGTATCAGCTGCAGATGAAAGTACTGAATATTGGTAGATTACTGTATGCAATTGGAGGGCAAGGACCCAAACCAGAGGTCAGTTTTGCCACAAAAGCACTCTGAAACACCTCATAAGTAATGTAAATATAAATAACATGAATGGGACAATATTACGCTGGCCACAGCTTTGGGGTCAGCCATCCCAGCAAAACCTCCCCTGAAGGGAGATGATTTAAGCTGCTGCTGCATCACTTGTCCACGATCCCTCCTGATGGACAACCCTCCCTCCCCCTCAGCCTGAGAATTCACTCTCCCTGGGGGTTTTGCCTGTGTGAGCAGTTGAGTGCCAAAGCCAGGGTCTCCTGCACCAGCGTCAGATCTGCTCCCACCTGTCCGCAGCTCAGTTAGCTCAGCACATAAGGACAAATACCACCAAGCAGGCAAACAGGTTGGATGTTGGACAAGAGCCTGACTCAGACTCAGGTACATGCAGGTGCGTCCTCTCTGGGCCATGGGTAATTTCTTCCCTCCAGGTGATACAGGGGAAATGATACAGGGGCTTGGCTGGGTGAGCAGCTTTGAATGAGCTGCAAAACAAAGGTGCTCTGGTGAGGGGAATTGTGATGGCCTAGACCATTACCTGGACTGAGGTTTGCCCCTGGAAGATCTGAATATATGGACTTCTGGAAATTAGTGGGCTGCTGGAAATGTCACCCTTCACCCCCTGTGGGTGCCTGGCAGCCAAAGCCACAGGCAGGACCTTGCTGCAGCCAGAGCCTGGTGCCAGCCCTTGGGCATGGTGTGGCAGCACCAGTGGGCTGTGGCATGGACATGGGCACTTTGCATGCCCAGGACAATGCACAAATAGACATTTAGGCTCCACTGCTGATCAGCTGCATGAAT
>NW_008676742.1:7119-40022 GCF_000695815.1 Acanthisitta chloris | reverse complement strand
TGCTTCCCTACTAGCTTAAGGAAATTACAGAAGAACAAGGTTCTACCCACCATCTGCCTGCAGGTGGGCAGAGGGTCCAGCTGCCTGTTTTAGTCCTTGATGGTAACACTCCTGGAAATAAATGTTGCTAATGCAACCTGAGCTTTTATAAGTGATTTTACTAAGAAAATTACCTCTAGAATAGCTTTATTATTATTAAATAGAATTGGGTATTTACTTAAAGGTCTTGACACGCATGTAGAAACTGTAGAAAGCTGTAGTTTCATTTAATGAAAATCTTGTTGTTGCAAACCAGTGTTTCACTCTGGAGCTTATCCTGCGGCCCCACGTGCATCCCAGCAAAGTGTGCCTGCATGAGGCTGGAGCACTGAGGCAGGGAAAGCACCAATTTGCCCCAGTCTGCCTCCCCCTCTGCAGCTTGCTGGCTTTTTTTTACCCTTAAAATGCTTCCCCATGCACTTTGCCAACTATGTCTATCCCAGTGGAGTTACATGTAGCCTGTTGGTGGTCATAGAGTGGTCATCAATGGTGCTCACAAATGTGCTGCCATCCTCCGAGGACAGCCCCTGGGTGGCATCCACTCGGACAACTGATGGATTGCTCTTCTCCCCTTGGCTTCGGGTCCCATCATAGTTGTGAGTCTTCCAGCCATGATATCCAGTTTGTGGCTCAATGGATGGCCAAAACACTGTCCAAGGTGTCCCTGTCCCCATCCTCCAGCAGCAGCTATAGAAAGAGGAGGACTGACCCTGCCCACAGCAGGCTCCTGGGGCCAAGGACAGGCTGGGGCCAAGGACAGGTATACAGCCATACTGCAGCACCACAGTGCATTTGGGTGCAATGCCGGTCACAAAGACCATGCCAAAGTGACACCCCCCTCAGTCTTTAAGAATGGCTTTTCAGTAGTCTGTTATTTAACCTCAGTAACCCCTTTAATGTTCAACAGAAGGAGGGACTTGCAGTTTGGTTTTCTGAAAAGAGAATATCTTGATCATAATTTTTTTTTTACTGTTATTTCTTGCATTCTTGCTGAACACAGCCCAGAGATGCAGTGAAGCACCTTTCCATGGCAGCACACACAGTGCAGTCACAGCAGCCCTGGGGGGGCTGAGTCAATGACCTCCCTGCCTACTGCTGCAGAGGAGGAAAGTTGCCTTCAGGTTCCAATGAGAACACAAAGGTTCAGGACTCAACATCCTCCAGAGCAAGATGCCTTGCCTTTGTACCCTAGAGGAGGCTCTGGGAAACCCTGGCCTTTGGCAAGATGCAAACATCAACATTGTGGCTCAGCCGTGGCCGCAGCGGCAGCCCAAGGGCTGCTCCCAGCCGTGCTGTGTCGTGTCCCCTCACCCCACTGGGGAGCAGTGGCCTCATAAATAATTCCTCAGTGTAATGGCAATGTTGTAAAACATGAATATTTAGTGCATGCATAATAGTTGTTTATTCATACTTAAATGTCAGTCATGAAAACATATTTAAAAGCCTCCACTCCCGGGGAAGCACAAGCAGCCAGAGGAGATGGGATGCAAAGTCACATTGGTTTTTTGCCACACTGAAGGCCAGGGCTGCAGTGATGGATCCCTGCCCTCTACAGCTGCATCATGTTCCTACTCCCTGGGCACCAGACCTGCAGGAGCCAGCGCTGTCATGCTCTCAACAGGTCCATCCCCCACCAATGAAGGGTTTCACATTTGTGCTGGACCTAAATTTGGCTAAAACTCTGCCAGTTCTCCTAGGATGCCTGTGTGACCCCCACGACCGAGCCATGGGGACACACCTGGGGTGGACTGGGAGGGGTGTGTGCTCCCAGCATGGGCAGTGGGGCTGCCAACACTTTGCAGTACAGGGATGCTGTGACAGTGGGGGGTGACAAAGCCAAGGGTGCAAGCAGGTGGTCCCCCCTCACCCTGCCTGCCTCCTGCTTGCTCCCACTCACCAGCACAAATGTTCTACGCTTGGGAAGGAAAAGAAATAAATAAAGAGAGAGAGAAATAAATTATCAGTGAAGTAAAGCAACACAAATGTATGAAGGACAATTTTTTTGCTGTCGATACACACAAAGAGACAAAAATTGGAAGCTTTTGAGGAAAAGAAATGCGTCTGAACTTCTGAGCAAGCGAGAAAGTACTGAAAAGCCCTGCCATGCCGAGCTCCTCTGAGGTAACTTCTGTGCTTGGAAAGAATATTTCAGAAGACATTTTATTCTTTAGAAGATGCCAAAAATGCAAGACTTGGCACTTTAACAAAACAGAAAAAGGAAAACACATAATCTTCTTAACTAGTAAGTCTTTGAGCCCAGGATCACATTGTTGCCATATAATAAAAAGGCATGTTATGCAGTAAATTGGGCAGTTAAGAATTCTGTGCATACTCAAAATCATGACATTTCAAGGACAATAAAGTTGGCTGGCTCGTGGCCATTGGCCATACGAAGAGAAAACAAAAAAACGGATTGTCAGCTGGTTATTCATACCGCATTACAAAACAAGTCTCCCAACAGACAAACACTCTTTATTGCTTGTGTTTTTGCTCCAGAAATATATTTTTAATTAAAAAAAAAAAAAAAGAGTTCTCACAGCATTCATCTTACAAATGTTAACCCCTTAAAAGACAATTCTGACATGCTTTGCCGCTGGCTTTTCCATTTTATAAATGTTCTACAGAGAAGGAGAAAATCAGACGGAAAAAATTATTTCTCATATGGCAAGAGCTGTGTGTTTCTTTATGGGAGAATGAAAAAAAAGAATCAAGGCATTCGAGACAGCTTTTATGCTATTAATCATGTGGGATGAGATTAATCATGTGGGATGTTTTGATTTTGGGGACATCTAACTTGAAATAACCCCTGGGGAGTTGTGTTCCAGATAACACATGTAGAATCTGTGAGTGTGTGCCAAGCCATGTCCCCAAACCTGCAGCAAGGGATGGTCCCAGTTTTGAGATGGGCTGCAGAGTGGAGCTTGTGGCATTGGCATTCTGGGTCAGTGGAGGGGTCAGTCCCCACTCAGCAAGGCACTGTGGGGAAGAGCACCCAGCATGGGTAGGGTGCTTTTTTGGCTGTGGTTGTATAAGGTCACTTTACCATGACTTGCTGGTCTGTACAGGCTCCATGATGGCTGTCTTGTTGCTACAGCATGTGCCTCTGCACAAACAATGATTTCTACTTCTCTCACAGCTGTGTTATGTGCTTGCAGTCATGCTGCTTGCCTGTGCCACCACTGCCTGTGCTTTCCACAGGCCTCACTTCATCAAGTTAAGCCAGGGGAGGGAAGGCTGGGCTCTAAGTCACATACTGCTTAACCCCACACTTTGATCCTTTTGTGGCTCTTTATTTCCATGATTTAATTTCTCTGCAAAGTACTTGATTCTGGATTTTAAATAAAGAATGGGCTTTCTAATAAGTCCTCTTCTTGCAGAGTCACTGTCCTTTTTAGAAACAGCTGAAGCACCATCATTATTACATTGCTGGGTAACACTGTGCAATACCAAATCCTGGAAAACTACTAAGCATCTCACTTGAGCTTGATCAAAACTCTGACTACCCCTCTGCAAGACTCCACTGGTGAGGGTGAGGGCATCCCTGGTACACATAGGTACATGCTTGACCCTTGCTAGGGCATACTGGGAGGCCACGTGGCCACAGCATGAAGGCAGGATGCAGTGGGGACAGTCCTCACCTTCCCCACATGGCCATGGACCTCTGTGGTGTCACCACCACAAGCCAGTGCCCGACCATCAGTTTGGTTTTCACTTCCAGAAGGTGACCAGCTCCACTGGTATGACAGCCCACATGTTTTTGGTCCCTGGTGGGTCTCCTTGACAAGATTTTCTAAAAATGATGATCCTTGATCTGCATTTTGTCATTGATTTGTAAAGAGGAAGGCAGTCTGGAAGCATTAAACAGTAGCCTTCCTCACTGATTGGGGGTAAACACAGGTTTCTGACACACTGTTTCTGATAGGTCCTTATTCTGTCTCTTTAATTGTCCCAGGGGTTGTGTCAGAACAGCTGTGAATTTTTTACAGCAAGACGATCAGGACTACATCTTCTGCAGGTGGTGGGGAAACTGGCTTGGGGAGTGATGCTGTGAGTGCCTAGTTGACACAGCTGTGGCAGTGGGCTCTTCAGGGCTTTTGTTTGGGCAGGACAAAGTTCAAGAGGTGTCTGCTGTGTACCTGGGTAATGGGGTGAGCCCTGTGAGAAGGGAAGTGATGGGCATGTGGTATGTGCTGGTGCTGTGTTGTTCTGACCTCTTGCTAAAACCTGCAATGGTATGTAAGGAAAGAAATGCCAAATCACTGGTTAATTCAAGTCCTCTCAGTCAAATGATAATTCATTGCTGCAGAAGGAGTTTGGTCAAAGAGCTCCCATAAAACTGCCCCTCTCCTGCTGGGTATGTGGGCTGTGAGAGAGACTGAGTCAGGCTGTTGTGGTGAGAGTTTTTCCCATCCATCGTTTAAATAAATCTCTCCTGACCACAACTCTGGGACGAGTCTTGGTCAAAACAGTTCTATGTGTTTTTTGGAATTATTTGTTTTTTGTTAGTAGAAATGGCACCAGACTAGGTCCTGAACTGGTGCAAATAGGCTTATTACCCATCAAGTCACTGTATTTCTCTTGTCCTCTGAGTCCTGGGTCATCTCCCTGCTTCTCTGTAGTAGCTCCCACTTTCTGTGCCACCGGTTTACACCCAACTGTCTTGCTTGCTCCTTCTGCTTCTCCCTCTCCTCCCAGGTTCTTGAGCATCTTTAGTCACAGTGTGATTTGCTCAACCTTTGTTTTGTGTTTTAATCCACTTTGGTCTGTTCCCTGGCTCTGCCTGTATCTGCTATTGCCTGTATTTGCCTTGTTTTGATTGCACGTCCGTGGGACAAAGTCCAATGATGCCATTTTGTGGACAATTACACCTGGTTGAGGTCCATCCAGTGGGACAACTCACATCACATCATGCAGGAGGGTATAAACTGCCTGGATTTGCATGCAGCCTGTCATCTGCTGTGAATCATTTTGGGATGCTTTTGCATGAGTGAAGCTGTTTAAAAATAAATTGTATTGTATTAGACTAATGGAAGATAATAAATTTGGCTGGACTTTTAGCTTAAAATTCATCAATGTCTGGAGCTGGAAGGAGGGAAGGAGCTGGAGGACACCAAGCCATCAGGCAATTAATGGCCAGGAGCTCAGCACTTGCCAGGCTGCCGTGATGCTCAGCAGTGTCACAGCACTCTGGTGGCATGAGGACAGCACAAGCATTAAACCTCTCTTAAAAAGGAAAAAACTACAAAAAGAAAACCAACCAAAAATCCCTCCCTCTTTTATATATCAATTAACAGGATATCCCTTAATCAAAGTCTGCTCTAAGTGGCACTGTGCAAAGGGATTATTGCAAGATCAAAACCCTTTGAATTATTGATGCCTTTCAACCCCGATGGCATTTGCTATCCCCTCCCTGTCCCCTGTGCTACAGCAGGGAGAGCCCTTTTTAGGGGGGCATAATTTCCCCAAGATCAGAACATGTTGGCTCTGCTCTGATTTTGGCCAGGAGAGTGGGAGGTGGGTTACAAACTCAAGCCCAAAATTTATGCAGACTGTCACTGGGCAGTTTTGGGGAGCTAGCACACACAATGCATGACCTCTGTGCTGCCTCACTGGTGTGTGACAGGGCTCCTGGGACAGTGCCCCTTGCAGGGGGTGCCCTGCAGCTCTAACCTGGCCCTGAGGCTACTGCAGGGAATGAACTAGCAATGGGGATGATTCACATCCTGTAGGAAAAAGCACAAGGACTGCAAAGTCAGCTTTGTGGTTACTCCTGTGCATCACCACCTTCTCTGAGCACCAGTGTCCTGCTCCCCCATCCCCTCGTGCTCATGTCCCCCAGTATATGCTCTCTTTAGTTTCCCAGTATTAAAGTGCCACTAACAGACCGTGGCACCAGGTGGCTCTGACATAGCTCCAGAAGAGCATCCCTGCAGTGTGATGGCCTCATGATCCTAAGCACCGCAGAGAGTCCTTGTTCACATTAAGGTCTGGTGGCTTTTCCCCTCAGGCCCTGTGTGTGGATGCTTGCCATGGTTTAACCCCAGCAGCCACCAAACACCACAAAGCTGCTTGCCCACTTCCCCACAAGCGGGATGGGGGAGGGAATCAGAAGTGTAGAAGCTAGAAAATTCATGGGTTTAGATAAAGACAGTGTATTAGGGAAAGCAAAAGCTGCACACACACAGGCAAAGCAAAACAAGGAATTAATTCACTGCTTCCTATGGGCAGGAGGTGTTCAGCCATCTCCAGGAGAGCAGGGCCCCATCACATGTAACAGTTACTTGGGAAGACAAATGCCATCACTTCAAACGTCCCCTCTTCCTCCTTCTTCCTCCCACTTTATACACTGAGCATGATGTCATATGGTATGGAATATCCCTCTGATCAGTTTGGGTCACCTGTCCCGACTCTGTCTCCTCCCATGCACCTCCAACTTCTTTGCCAGTGTGGCAGTACAGGAAGCAGCAAATGCCTTGGCTCTGTGTAAGCTCTGCTCAGCAACAACCAAAACATCTCTATATTATCAACCCTGTGTTCTGCATAAATCCTAAAGATAGCCCTATACTAGCCACTGTGAAGAAAGTTAACTCAAATTCAACCCAAACCAGCACGATGCTGCATTCTCATCCTGGTGCTGCTGTAAGTTTGGGGTGATTCTGGGAACACCTGCAGAGCAAGGCCTGACTGAAGCTCGTGTATGTAGGAGGAGAGGTGAGAGCAAAGCATGGAGGAAAAGCAGCTTATTAATAGAACAAATAATTCACAGTGAATAATTTCTTCAACAAACACAGCTCCTATTTTTGAATATCTGCTCTGCCTGAATTTGCTGGTATTCAGAATTAATGGAGTTTGCCTTTTTTTTTCCTTTTGGTTTGGGATGTGTGAGAGTGTGCTGACTTTGCTTGGGCTGTCCTGGCCAACTGCATTGGCTCACACCAAGTGCCACTCTGGTACCTTGTCAGAGTACCCCAGAACTCTCCCTCTGCCTAGGCCTGACAAAGGCTCTAGAAACATCCCATTTCCCTGAAAATACAGCAAATGCAAAGACTTGTGTGGACAGGCTTAGTATTCAATCTAACACAAAAGACTGTGTAGGCAAACCTTGCTCATTGAAGGAAGCTGAAAGCAAAAGCCATGTAAGCAGGGCTGCTGCATCCTCATGTTCAAACTCATCTGAGTGTTTGAGAAAATGCCTCAAGTGGATTTTTCCAGTAATTATTTTCTTATGTTTGATCCAATACAACTGTTGGTTTTCTTTTGCATCTTGAGTGGTACTCAGCTGAGGAAGTCAGGAGTGTAATTTATGGAAGGAAAAGGTGCAGCAAATAGATGTTTTGTCCTCTATAAAGTACTCTGGCCACTTAAGGAACCACTTGTTGAATGGCATTTTTGGTTGATGCCATTTGCTGGCTTCATGAGCAGCTTCTCCCTAAGGTTCTGCTGTTACGAGTGGTAAGGCTCAAGGTACTGGAAACTCAACTCCCTTATTGCTGGCAACATGATCTGGCAGCACTCTGAGATCACTCCCCCAAAATACTGCATTTACACCACGAGGCAAAGGCTATGAGAAACTTGCAGGTACAAACACATGTTGCTTTGAACTGTTGTTGTCTTTCTTTGCATACAGATCACTGGTGGGGCTCATCTGGCCAACGTTAACTCTGCCCATCGTGCCCACTCTGTCCCAAATCAGGATCTCAAGGAGGTTTTTTTTTAGGAATGTGTGATGGGCAATACCTACTTGTCTATACGGCTGACTTCTCCAGACAAGTAAAATAAGCCAGATTTTATCCCCATTAGCAATAGCTCAATCCAATACACCTTTCCTATGGCTGGTGATGGGCTAACATAGGCATGGGCTCCATGGCTGTCTGCCTGCTGCAGCTGTGAGAGGTGGAACTTGAGATTAGGTGCCTTGTCCCTCAGCATTCTGCTCCGAGCTTGCCTCCTCTCACACTGCCATCTCTGCCCTGGGTTTTGCAGGGATTTTTCTCAGAGCTGTTCCTGGTGAATTCTCTGATGCAAATCAATGCTGAGCAGCACTGCTGCCCCCTCCCCAGTGCCACAGTGGCTCTCCAAGCATGTGTGGGGCACAGGAACCATACCTGGGGCTGTGCTCAGTGCTGTGCAGCAGGTAAATCTGTACCTCTGGAGAAATCACTACCCTGGTAGGGCTCTTTTTTTTATTATCCAATTAATTATACGTGTTAATAAGAAATTTCCTTTTATATAAAACTGAGTAAATTTTTTTCTTTCCTTGAAGTGACATAAATAGACCTTCTGTGTCCTGGGACTGATTTGTGGATATATATTGCTGCTTAGAAAGACTGTAATTTACAGGTGATTGTTTGGAGGACTTGAAATTATCACCACTCATATATATGGATATATAAATAAAAAATGAATCTTTCTGAGACATGCTACATAAACAATTTTCTTAGGAAGAAAAAGGATTCTCAGTTTAAAAAAATATATTTTAAAACCCAGGGTTTTTTTAATATCTATGCCACTACATAAAGCAGGGGTAGAATACTTCAGTCCTTCATTTCTACTTCAGCATTTCTAAACCATTTCCTCTAAAATTTTATCTATTTTCTTCCATCATATATAAATAAAATCCTCCTATATTCCACTCCTGGAGGAACTGGCAGGTTTGGGGTCTGGAGGCAGCAGAAACCCTGCTGCCCAGCCCTGCCTGCCCATACCACCTCTGAGAAGAATAGAGGGGAACAATTAGCTTCCACTGCCTTAATGAAACATCACGTCAGCTTCTAAGTCTCTCTCACACAGAAAAATATATATCTGCACAAAGAGAAATACTTTTGGAAGTTCCTTTTGATTTTATGGACTTGCTGCTGGGAGCTGCTCACAGCGTTTTCTCTAAGCAATCAGGCTCTCTGTTAAAGCTAGTTACCCTGAAGTTGGTATTTCACTTTGGAAAATATTTCTATAAACAGAAATTTTTGGACCAAGTTTTCCTGGTCCAAGACAGAGCTATGGCTCACCGAAACCAGGATCATGGGTTAGCAGGAGAGGACGAGGGCACATTTGCAATGTCAGGCCTGCAGCAGCACCACTGAGCACCCAGGGCTGTGCATCTTTCCACAATGGTTTTCCAGCTTCCAGTGCTGTGCTGCAGGGGCACCTGTAAGGGAGAATCAGATCATAAGGTAGAAGGACATTTTCTGCCATTAATTTGATTTATCCAGTTGCCTTTTCTTTTTAACCCTTATGAACTTTGAGGCATCGGCAACACCTATTCCATTATTTTGTGCATTTTTTTCAGAGTTATAAACAGATTAGTGCAATATTAGATGACTTTATGTGGCCTGAAAGTAGATCATTTAGTGGTAGTTAATTCCCCTTCTCTCCCATCAGAAAATAGGTTATTTTTAGTCCCTTTATTAAAGCCAGCAACAAAATCTGCCTTCAGCTGCCAGCATGCATTTACGGCCTAATTTAGGGGAGCACAACTTGTGTGGAGGAAAAGGGAGCTTGATGTAAAATGAACATGCTTTAATTGAGATTAGTTGATCCATAATCCATTACCAAAGCCTGTCCTGTGGACACTGTTCCTGCACAGCCAGGTAGGATTTATCAGCCTCAATGCTTGCAGGCTCCCTCGTGCTGCTGCTCTCCCAGGGAGCCAGGAGGAGCGAGGCGGGACAGGCTGCTGTATATCACCCATCTCCTGCTCACCAAATGATGATTCAGATTCACACCGAGATCTATAAAAGTCAGTGGTTTATTGCTGTCTTGTATTTCTGTATTAACCACCTCATTATCATCCCAAATGGAGTATAAATCCGTGGGTATCCAGTGGCTCAAGCCTGCGTGCTTGTGCTCCCCCACCTCCTGCTATATAAATCTCAGCCCTGGGTAGTGAGAGGGACCCTGTGGTTTCCCAGCTCATGAGCAGGCAGTGTGTATAACACACCAGTTTCCTCTGCTTGGGGCAGCACAGGCAGTGCTCCATAGTCTCTTGACCATATGTCTCTGCTCCCACGGCCAAGCTGCCAGTGTCGGGGAGCAGCAGCACTGATGCTTCCTGGAGACCCTGCAGACGCTAAGCTGTGCTTGCTGCCAAGCCACGTCTCACCCCTGTATGCCTGGGAGATGTGCTGGCCCTTGGAGAATGGTCTGTCTTTGGGGTCTCAGGCTGTTTGTGTGTGGGGTGCTGGCTTTGTTCAGCCCTCTGGTTGCTGATGTGAGGCTGGTTGCCAAATGGCTTGGAAATGATCAGAGAAAGCCTCATGCACCTTGGCCTTGGCTGCACACTGCCTGCTTTGGGCACTCAGCATCTTGGTCTCACGATGGAAAAAGCCTGAAATAAATAACGAGGCTGGACAAGGCTGGGTCAGATCATGTCACAAGCAGCCATGGCCAGGAACAGGGAGCTCTCCAGAATGCATCTTGAGGTGCATGGGGGATTCAGGAGGCTTGGGAAACCCCTGAGGATTGCAGTGAAACCCCTCCAATGTACTGAAAAGAGTTCACTATGTGTCAGAGTCAGAAATAACTGCCAGATTAAGCGAATGATATTTTGATCATTGCTGTGACGTCTCATCCCTGAGAACACATGCCATTAGCAGGAGACAACTTTTCCTGTAGTTCAAGGCTAACATATGTGCTTCAAGCAGCAGCGAAGAAAGTTTTTCTTAACAATGAAGTATAATTTTCCTCAAATAAATCAGGAAAAAAGTGCAACTTTTGGACCAAGATGTCCCAAAGGCAGCAGCTCTGTTGGCCTCAGTAGGGTGTGTGCCAGCTGGGACACTTGTCCCACAAATGAGAGCTCATGCAATTATTGCTTGGCTATTAACTTTGTTAATCTTCCAGCTGGCCTATGCTGGTACAGATTGGGGCAGCTCAGACAGAGCTAATGCATTCTGGCTTCATTGCTGTCTGATGTCGAAACAGCAATTCCCCACATTTTACTAAATGAATCCTTTCGTCTGACCAGTTTTCATTATGAAATAATGAACTAATTATTTGACATCTCCAAAATACTTTGACTGAGCCATCACAAATCTGACCAACTCTTAAAAAATTTATTTTTAAAAATCCCTCTCTTTTCAATGAAGAAGCATGTGACTTTTCTCTTCAGGTTAGTGCTAGATGCTGGAAAACTCACCTCTGCACAGGAGCTTGGTTCACTGTACCTCCTTCTGCCCAGCTGCTTGGTGTTTGCATCCTTACTGTTTGATGTGATGGAAACTACAGGTAGAGAATAAGACTGAAGGTATTACAGAATCAAATAGAGTAATGTAATTCTATGCCAAGGCATGTTGCTTTTCTCAGAGAACTTTTCTTTTTTTTCCTCATTCATTTAGTGAGAGGAGACCAAATGAATGATGGGGAAGGCAACATAATTTTAAAATTATAATTATTTTCTGTTTCTGCATAATATAGAGCACTTCTTGGGTAGCTTCCTGTTAAAACTCGCACATCACTACCAGCTATTTTTGCTGCAAGCTTCTGTCCAATGCAAAGTGATGTGTTTCCCAGAATTTGATAAATTGCACCCCTCCTTTCCAAATTATTCTCCTTCAATCTTCCACCACCTCTGGTCTTGACACGTGTGTGGAGAGGATGACAAGCTTTTAAACCTCATTTAATGCTCCTACTCAAGAGTTGCAGAGTTTTCTGGGTTTCTCAGAGGTCAGACTCACTTCTCACACTCTGCATGCATGCTTTAAAAAAAATAATAATAAAATTGCCTCTTTTGGGTCTCTTCTCACAGAAACAACTGGTGCTTGTTTGGCATGTTTTGGGCTGTCAGCTTCAAGCAGGTTTTCCCTCATTAACAACCTCTGAAGATACACTGGTAAAATGTCGATGTTGTACTTCATCATGTGATGAGAACTATTAAGTGCACATTGTTATTCCTGGATTCATACCTACACTGCCTCTCTTTGCCTCTCTGGGAGCCTCGTATAAAGATCAAATATGATGTTACAGATGATGGTTAGACTGAGCAATCTTCCTTCCCCTCCTGCTCCTATTCCTTCTTTTTTTCTCACTCATTTTTTTTCAAATTTATTTCCCCATCCTCATTATACCAAGCAAAAGCAACTGGGACTGGCAGCACGTTGTTGGGGTGTGAAGGGGGACTGAAAATGCTGGTAGAGCATTTGCTGGCAGTGGCTGCCCACAAGCTATTTTGGGAGCCAGGATTCAGGGAGGGCTGTGGGGCTGTCCCAGTGCCTGCACACCAGCATGGGGACAGGAGCACCCAGGGTTCATGTATGGTAGCCTTTTAGATCTGACATTGTGTCTGTAAGCACCAACCAGCATGTGAAGGAGCATTAACCATTCCTGCACATCACCTGCTCAGGTGACTTTTAACAGAGTAAACTGCTCTTGCAGTAGCTGGGACTGCTCACTGTTTGAGTCACTCATGTTGGTAGCTGCCAGCTGGGTTTTTGTGTAGGGAGGACAGCATAATCCTGCTTTTGAGCTTCGTGAAGGTGCCCAACACCGGAAACCTCTGCATTGTCCTTCTGCAGAATGCAACATTTAATTTGGATTTTATCTGTAGGGAACTGGATCTTCTACAGCACCCCATTGCCTTTACAGAATGCCTTGAGCACCTTAGCAAAACGTTTGTCTTGGGAAGCCTACAGGCAAATAGGAGCATGAACTCAAGCATGTGTACACTTACTTATGTGCAGCAGAGGAGGCAGAGGGCACAACCCTTATGCACCCGCATGTTAAGAGGCAGGTTCCCCTTTGAAACTAGTGCCAATGTCTTGCAGCTCCACACTTGGTCTTTTTATTTTTATATATGATGCAGTGAAACAAATGCAGTTTAATTTAGATTCAGCAGTTTGGTATCCAGGGATAGAGAGGTTTGCATTTGGGTAGAAATGCTCCCAGTATTCCAACTCAGTTATTTTGGCCCAGAATAGGACTCACTGGCACAGATGAGCCAGTTTGACTGCTGCCTTACTCTTTCATGGACTGAAACCTGAACCCCAAAGCAATTTAAATTTCTCTATGTCTGCGCCATGCAGGCTGATCCAGAAACATGCAGAGTAATACAGCAGCACCAGCACCCTCATTGGTGATGGACACAACTGGCTGCTGGCCCCTCACCAAAATGTGGAGGCACTGGTTTGCTTGATGTGAGGAAGAGAGGTGACCTTGCTGCCAAAATTTTGGAAATTCATGCTCATAGGAACAATCTGTAACTCTTTTAAGCCCTGGTTGGCTGCTCTAGTGTGATTTTGGGCTCCTGAGGCCAAGTCAGCACCAGGAGAGGTTAGGAAGAAAGGAATTTCATCAGAAATTAAGACATTTCCCCAAACCTCCATTCATTTTTTTTGGGTATACATTTGCTGAAATGTCCCCATGAGCATGCTCAGCATTGCTGTGGTCACTGCAGACTCCTCCAGGCAAAGACAATTTACCCTGACTTTGGAGCTGTCACGAATGAAAGGCACTTAACAAATGCTTCTGAAATAAGAAAACCTCTGTACTCCTCTCCTCGTCATTCACTTTCAAATTGATAAGTTAAATACTGTACTCCAGCATAAACATTTCTCAGGGACAAAGTATAAACATTTCTAGTGGAGTGCACTTAATACAATTTTGTTTGCCAAGTGCTGCTGTCTCCTCCCAAGCTATGTCTATGAGAGGGTTTTATTTAAATGGAGATATAAATTAATTGCACTCAGCACAGCCTCTCATCCCAGCTCTCTCCTGCATCCGTACCCTTGGACTCTCTGAAGGAAAGGGCAGGTGGGAGCTGCAGCAGCACAGCCTTGCTGAAATACTGGCAGGACACCACGGCAGCCATTCCCCTGCCTGCTGCTTCCACAGTCTCCCTGGATAATTTTTTTTCCATTAGAAGAGACGTGACTGGATTTGCTTTAGTTAGAGAGATGAAGATGCAGTTCTATGAAAGACCTCCTTCCCAAGGCAAGGGTTAATGCAGTGTTTGTGACCTGGCTATACAGTGATGGGTGACACCAACCCTCAGAGAGCTGGATTACATTAATATATGTCAGATATTTTAAGTTTTCATTCAGGAGAAGGAAGCCTAATTTTAGACTTTGATTGAAAGCCCATCTTCGTAATAGCATGGCTAATTTCCTTTCCAAATTGGCAAAATTTAAGTTTCGACAATGTCTTAAACTGGACCCAGTTATTAACAAACTTGAGCTCTCTAACATCTGTCTGTCTGTCTGTCCCTTCTCCGAGTCACTCTTTATGTACAAACCATACAGAAACTGGTCAAACCTGACTCTCCCCCAATTCCTACTCAGTTATGTGTTTCGTTTATCCCTGAAATACTTTTTAAAAAAAGTAGGAAAAAGTGCTGCCCTTGTGAACGGAAATCAGTTTTGTAATCTAGACTAAAATTGCCGTGTTTTGCAGAGAACTGTGGGCTGCCATAGTCTCAGGCTGGTGGTGTGTGCTGGGTAGCCTCTCTGCCTGTCACCCCCAGAGGAATGTGGGCAGTCGCAGACCCACGAATCATAGAATACTTGGTCAGAAGGGGACGTCAAGCACCATCTAGTCCCACCTTTCTTGGCAAAAGCATGATCTAGACAAAATGGCCCTGCACCCCACCCCATCCAGCTGAATCTTAAAAGTGTTCAATGGTGAGGAATCTGACATTTCCCTAGGGAGATTATTCCAAAGGCTGATTGTTCTTATTGTGAAAAAATTTCCTCTTGTGTCTAATTGGAATATCCCCAAGTGTAACTCATAGCCATTACACCTCATCTTTTTTCATGTGAGTCCATGTGAAAATGGAGTTTCCATCTTCTTTGTAGTCAGGAGATTATTAACAGGTTTGGACTTCATTTTCTTTTCTGTGAGATGCCAGAACTGCTACATGGATGATTCTGACTAATCTGGGTTTCTTCCTCGGCAATCTGACCTGCTTATTATGAAGGCCGAGGGATTTGGGGCACAGGAAGAAGGCTGAGGATGGAGTCTTCAATTCAAGTGCTAGAGGGTCCTGTGGATCCTAACGTGTTTGACGCCCCCCTGAAGCAATCTGTCAAGTCTGCAAAAACAAACTTGTTCTCATAAAACACACAGCAGTGATTTTATGGTGTGAGAGAAGTACAGCCAGGGTCTCGCTGCTCATCAGAAAAACGACAGCTACCTTTTGTGCAACTCTTGCTTGCTTTCACTTTTCTTACCTTTAAGATTAAAGACCTCCTGAAGAAGGCTTACAAGGTTTATGGCAGAGGTATACAAGAAGCAAATTAAAATTCCATAAATATATTTGCTGGCTAAAATTTATATATCCTGTATTCCTCGGGTATCTAATTAGACCCCAGAAGAAAATAGCCCTGCAAAGGATAGGCATTTTGTTCAAATAATTTTTAAAAATTGAGCTAAATAATGGCCATTTTATACTGCACACAATATAATTGTTCTTCTTGTATCGGGGAGCAGTTATAAATTATCTGGTATCCCATTCAGTCTCGTTGCCACGCCGAGTACCAAACAATTGTGAATGTAGTTACTGGGCACGTAAATTCATGGCTTTCTGACAGCTATACCGTTATTGCTGCTGCTAACTAACATTCTGCATAAAAAATGCAATCCCTGGGAAAGAAGGTGCATTTATCTAAGTGCTGACATTGAAACATTCTGAATAACTCTTTGAATCATTTGTACTATTATGGGGAGAAAATGTAATTATTGTAATCAGCCTTGAGTCTGAGGCCATGTTGTTTTAAAAAAAAAAAAAGGGAAAGGGAGAGGGGAGGGGGAAACCAGATCTGAACAACGAAAATGAACCTTGATAATGGAGCAGCCTTGAATTCCACTTCATTTATCACACTAATGGATGTCAAGATGACCTCAATCAAACATTTTGTTTTCCAGTTTTAAGCAATGGAAAATGTGGGGTTTTTTCCACTGGGAAAAAAAAAAAAGGGAAAGTTATTTAAATTGTTCCTAGTAATTACATTACAGTAGAAGGTCAAAGTCAATATGAAATAATATCTACCAGCCTTTTGATGAGTCTAGTCCAGGCTCTTTGCTGGCACAGTTCACATATCTCTCTAATCCTAGTGCAAGCTTTGTGTTTCTATTTCCCTATTCCTTAAGTTTTTATACTTACATAGAAGTCACATTTCATGGTGTTTTTATTAGTTTTCATTTGGTGGTATTTCATCTAATATTTTGAAGTAAATGATTATGTAGTTCAAAAACCACTTCCTTGACTGACATATTTCAGGATTGTGCATAGCTGTACAAAAGGCAGAGAAATCTGAATAAAAGGCAGCACTTCATGAAAATGTCTTGATTCACCTAGGCCAATCTTCTGAGGAACATTGTATGGGACATGAGGTAGGTCCTGAGCCAAACATTATGGACGAGGGCTATATATCCAGATAGTATGGCAGGATGTGTAGCTGTGGGGAGGGCAGAGGATGCCTCCCCCAACTTCAGCAAGGCTTTTGACACTGTGTCCCATAAAATCCTTGTAGGCAAGCTGAGGAAATGTGGGTTAGATGAATGGACAGTGAGGTGAACCAAGAACTGGCTGAATTACAGAGATCAGAGGATCGTTGTGAGCAGAGTAGAATCCAGTTAGAGTTCTGTAGTCAGTGGTGTTCCCCAGGGGGCAATACTTCCTCCAGCCTTATTTGACTTGTCTATCCACCTGGACAAAGGGATAGAATGTACCCTCAGCAAGTTTGCTGATGATATGAAACTGGAGGAAGTGAATGATACACCTAAAGGCTGTGCTGCAGTTCAGCTGGACCGCAATAGGCTGAAGAGTTGAGCAGAGAGAAACCTATTGAGGCTCAACAAGGACTAGTGTAGGGTCCTGCACCTGGGGAAGAATAAGCCCAAGTACCAGGATAGCTGGGGGCTGACCCAGTAGAGAGCAGTTCTGCAGAGAAGGACCTGGGAATCGGTGGATGACAAATTCACTATGAGCTAGCAGTGTCTCCTTGCAACCAGGAGGGCCAGTGGTATCCTTGGGTGCATTGGGAAGACTGTGACCACCAGAAGTGATCCTCCCCCTCTACTCAGCCCTAGTGAGGCCACATCTGGAGTATTGTGTTCTCTCTGGTCTCCACAGCTCAAGAAAGACAAGGAGCTACTGGAGAGGGTCCAGTGGAGCCACAAAAATGATTAAGGGTCCAGAGCATCTTGCTTATGAGGAGAGACTGCAGGAGCTGAGCATTCAGTCTAGACAAGACTCGGAGGGGACCTCATTAATGCATATAAATATCTTAAAGGTGGGTGTCAAGAGGATGGTGCCAGGCTGTTTTTAGTGGCAACAGGACAAGGAGCAATGGCCATAAACTAAACACAGAAAGTTCCACCTCAAAATGAGGAAGAACTTCTTTACATTGAGGGTGGCAGAGCACTGGAACAGGCTGCCCAGGAATGTCATGGATTCTCCCTCTCTGGAGACATTCAAAGCCTACCTGGACACATTCCCGTATTTCATTTTGGTAATACCTCTGTGATGGACAACAGCAGCCAGATACCTGGACTTCTCCTCCCCATGACTGGTGAATCTGTTGGCTGGATCCAGATTTAGCCAGGTCCCAGGGCTGTCTCTTCTGGTTTGTCATCTTCTGGGTCATACAGCTTACTTCTAGACATTGAGTGAAAGTGTCAGTCTTCCCCTCAGAAATGGTGTGACAAGCTAGTTTTTTATGCTACTGTGCAAGTATAGTCCATAATCTGCACCAGTGTCACCTGTAGCAGTCAAGGTACCCAATGTATGTATTTTGACTCATTCCATTTGGCAGATCAGCACTTTTGTGGATCCACAAAGTGTCTTGAGTCATCAAGGACCTGTTTCATAGGTTTCCAAACACGACTGCGACCTGTAGAAATATGAATTGCTTAGAAGCTATGGATGAATTATTTCACTGAACACTGGCAACCTTATTTTAAAAAAGAAAAATAACAGAAAAATCAGTCTGAGGAGGAAACTGAGGAGGAACTATCTGTGAGCATTCTCCATATTTGCACCCCCTCTGTAGCTATGGCAGGTATAAGCTTGTCCCTCTTGTATGCTCTTCTGTCCATGAAGCACAAAGCAAAATGCAGTATGACTTTTCTAAGTGCCAGTGAATCTGTCACATGTCTCTTCAGGCTGTCTCTTTTTGTAGTTCTTAACCATACTTTTAATATATAGTTATCTTGGTGTAGTTACACAATAGTCAGAGAAGGAAGATACATGCCCTAAAAGAAGACACTGTTAGAAGATCCAGGTTTCAGTTTTGAGCCATGCTTGCTACAGCAGATTATGCAAATCCTGGATTCAGACACCAGAAGTAGCCCTAAGTCCAGGTGTATGGGCTTAAGAGATCTGCACGCTCTCTTGCACCATATAAATTACAAGTTCTTTTTTCTCTAATGCAAGTCTATTTCTGTCTTTTCTACTTTTAACAAGATAATGATGTTCTCTGTTGACTACTACAGCTTGTAACATTATAATATCTGGATTTTTAATACTGGAACTTTAAGAAGTGCTTATGTTAGTATGTTTGAACAACAAAAATACCATGGTCTATTTAAAAGACTATTAGAAAAAGACATGATACAGTAAATGGTTTGTAAGAAATTTGTGAGAATCCTCCTACCCCAGCAATAGCATCATGTTACCAATTGCCTCAGGCCCCTGCTCACTGCAGTGTGAAGCTCTTGGAGCAGTCTGTGCCAAATAAACTTCTTTGAAACAGTCAGAACTATCATCCATATGGTGAAATATCACTTCACCTCTCTTCACTAATAATTAAGTATTTAGAAAAAGTATTTTGCAAAAAATATGAACCATGTTGGTCCATGGAAGGGACCCTCCTGCAGAAGGGCAGAAAGTACCTAGATGGCAGAAAAGAGGAGGAGCAAACAGGTAAGAGGGGAGGAAAGATGAGCAATGCTTCATAGGATGTATAAGAAAAGCAAGGCACAGACCTCAGTGTCTTTCCTGGGAATAAGAGTGCACTGTGTAGTAACCTCAGGCTAAAAGACAGACCAGTGAATCATAATAGGAGGAAAAAAAAGTGTGGACATTTTTAAGTTAAGCTTTTAAGAATAAATAAATCTGTAGAATGTGGCATAAATCAGCTGCCTCTTTCCCCCTCCCTCCCTCCCCCACCCCCAAACACTCTCTAAAGCAATTGAAAACATTTGGGTCTGAAAAAAAACAGGGAAAGCTATAAGTGCTTTTTCTCTCTTTTTTTTGCCAAATCATGCAGAAGATGCTGGCAGCTGCAAAGATTCAATTATACACAATGCAAAAAATAATTTAAAAAAATAATGGCACTTGAAAAAAAAATTGCCTCTCCAGAAATTGCGTGGAACAATAAATCTGTTAATTAGCTAATTAATATTCAATTGGGGTCAGTGGGCTTAATAGAACCTTTTTCTGAGACCCAAGAAATTTTCCAATCACAATGTTAAGTCTGCCCACTTTCATTATCATCTAAGCACAGGCAGCCCTTATCAGGCTGCCAGGCGCCCGGGAACAATGCCGCACCATTATCATCCCGGCGCAGCGGGTGCGGGTACCACAGTCGGATGTTGCAGGCTGTGAAGTAAAAATGCTTGAGCATTTAGGGTAATTGATATATGGGTTCTGCTGTATTGTTTAGGGCTGTTTGTTTGCTCTACTGGTATTTAAGGCAGCGGAGCATCAGAAGATTGATTTTCATTGGTTGCCATTTTTTATTCCTTTTTATAATGGAATTGATGACAAGTTGTCAGTGTGGGACCCTGACCAATGGCATTGGCAAGTCCTCCCCACAGCACAAGGGCTGCTGCTGGCCAGGCATACACAGAGGTGCTGGGGCAGTGTGCTCCCCATGCCTTCTGCCAAATCTTGTCTGTCAGAGCTGCTGAGGGAGTGCTTGACTCTGTGGGATGGATGTTAAAACTCACATCGCTATAAAAAAAGGACACATTTAAGCCAGCATCACTATTAACACTAACAAAATGCAAGACATATTTAGGAATGGTGGTAACTGCTTTTATTTATTTTTCCAAGGGACTGCAGTTTTCTGCTGTCAGGCCTGCAAGCTGTTTCTTCCTTTGATGTCAAAATATGGAAGTGGGTCTGCTGGCTTTGGGCCATCATAGAATCACACAGTCATCAAGGTAGGAGGAGACCTCTAAGATCATCGAGTCCAACCATTAACCTGCCACTGCTATAACCCCTAAACAAACTCTAAACCATATCCTCCAGTGCCAAGATTCAGACACCTCTTAAACATTTCCAGTGTTGGTGACTCCACCACCTCCCTGAGCAACCTATTCCAGTGCCTGACCAGCCTAACAGTGAAAAAAAAAATCCTAACATCTAATCTGACTCTGCCCTGTCTCAGCTTATGGCCATTCCCTCTAGTTCTCTCTCTGCAGGCATGGCAGGAGAGACCAAGTTCTCCCCACTGCTGCCCAGGTTAAGAGGAGGCTGTAGATTACAGCTTTTGGAGTTCACTGGACTGAATACTGTTGTTTATGGTATTCTACAATATTTAATAAAACAGCTTGTGATTGAAAGTACATTTATTGTTTAGCTGGCAGTAAATCCTCCAAGTTAGCTTACAGAGGCTATCTAGGCCCAAGCAGTTTGACACAGAGCCCTTAAATCACTGTCCCAGGCCTCTGGCATGTACCGTACTCTTCCGGTGATTAGGTTGTAAATGAAAAATACAGTTGAAGTTACCTCTACAGAATAGGGACTTGATCTACAGGACCTACCTGCCCCTCCACTTCTTCACCAAGCTTCATCTCCACATGCTACTGCAAGAGGGTAAAAGTTGCCTTAATATTTTGCAGTTACCTAATTCAACTGTTTAAAATTTCTCCAAAAACTTGTACATCAAAGAGCAATTCTGCTTCACCCTCATGGCATGGGTTCCTTACCAGCCCCACATTTGCCTGGAAGATGGTCTTGAGGAGCTGAGGAAGAGGGAAAGATTTTTCTTCCTGTCTTTCCCATGTCTTGCAAAGGATCCCTGTAAGCAATTTTCAGAGCAGAATATAATTACTTTGAAAGAGAATTTTGCAAGTATTTCCCAGGTGACATGGCTGTTGGTTATTTGTGTACTTAACTTGAAACTATAGACTCCTGGTTATGGATGACTTATCCCCAAATCTGCTGGAAAAGAACATTTCAGGTGCTTTGTTGCCAGTGAAGTTGTAGGTTAAATGGTTTGCAGGTGTGGGCCTTTCAAGTGGTGGCTCCTCTGTCTGGTGCACCCCATGGAAGTTTTCTCTTGGTGCTGTCAGGATAACACAGGTGTTTGTGAGACAGGGAGACTTCTGGAGGAGATGGGAAGGTGCTGTACATGGGGGACACCAAGAACCCTTCCCAGCCATCAGCAGATGCTTTTATTTTCCCTTCAGTCTTGGGTTTTCCACTTAGCTTTTTTGATACAGACTTCACAGTGCTCACAGACTTTATTTTAGGGGCATGGGCTGGGGAAGGGGAAAGCAATTTTTTTATTTCTCCTTCAACTTTCTTGCAAGTCTCTGGACTTTCTTATTTCTTTCCTGAGTAGCCTATGTGCAATTATTCTGATTAGATCCCTCTCGCCACTTCTCTGATATAGCGCGCACACCCTAAACCTTGAAAAGAAAATAAAAGCTGTTATTTCTTATTTTCATAAATGAAAAGATGTTTCAAGTATTGGGAGACACTGAAAGAAATTCTGCAGTTTGAAGATACTTCAACTTAACTACTAATTGCAGAGGACCAGTGGGCGTAATTTTGGCACTATATTAGCTTTGCCATTCCATGAATAATTTGCATACAAAATGCTTTATTTTGGCAATCTATTAAAGAGCTATACAGTATTTGTGGCTTATCGCATTCACGCAGGAAGCAGGATCCTTGGCCATCTCGTTAAATTCTGTTGATGCATAACAATTTAAAGCATGGCACAAGCTGGTATGACATTTAAAGATGCCTTCACTTAATTATATTACACAAATATTGGGTTGTTTATCCTTGGGAATAAAGTCTTTTTGAAGTCAAAGTTGGCATGCGTATAAAGGAGTAAATTTTAACTGATCCCTCAAGTGGGCCTCCTAGCTGCAAATTGGGGTTCTTGCATTTTTTAAATTATTTGTGATAAGAAGCATTACACTTTGAATACAGCCACTGGAGTTTGTTTGGTTCTCCCTCCCTTCTTCTCCTCTAATGGAAAATACGGTCTTTAGCAATAAATCGGCACATGAAACCAGGCTGGGGTGAGAAATGGGACAAACAGTAGTGGTTGTAAGAGTTTGTGGCCGCAAAAAATCCTCACTTTGGTCTTTAGCAGGAGGAAAAAATCATGTAGGAGAACATATATAGACTGCTTGCATAGAAGCAATGGGGAAATTAGGGTAGATGAAAAAAATCAGCGTTGGGTTTTTTTCTTTTATCCACAGAAGCACATCAGCATGAAGCAAACACTGGAGTCTGGGTTTCTCTGTAGATAATAAATTGAAAGGCTGCAAATCTAAAATTCATATTGTTCACTTTAGTGGGGTGATTGCATTTTCTTCAGTGGTAAAGACACTTTATACGTATATATATATATATACGTATATGTATATGTATATCACCTGCAGAAGCTGAAAGGAAGAAGACTGAGAGCAGGTTGGACAGAGCGCTCTCCAGCCCAGTAAAAGAGTGAGATCCTAGATTAGGAAAATTAAACAATCTAGTTGCCAGTGTTGGGAAGAAAGTGTGATCATTTTGCTCTGATGTTAATAATAGAGAGTAGATCAAATTTTGGCTTACTGGACAATTAAAAAGAAGACTGCTGCATGATCAAAACTCTGTATCAGCAGGAGCCTTCCTCCATTTCCTGCCCCACTTTGACAAGGTTAAAAAAGAAAGGGCAAACCCCACAAACTTCCAAACAATCCTACCTATCCTTACTCGTCAGTGAATGTGTGACCTCCAGGTATGGACAGGCCATCTCTTAGACAGTCGCTGCACATCAGTTGAGCTACTTTAAATGGCTGTTTGTTTCTTACAAAATGTGGTGGCTTGAAATGACTTTGTTGGGTTGGGTAATCACAAGAATTCAGTTCACCCAATTCTTGTGAAATGTGGGAAAAATATGTGGTATTTTTCCCTCACCAAAACCAGTCATACAGAAGGCAATCACTAATACAGCTTAGAGTGTTTGTCTGGGTAGCTATAACTAATGTTTCTCTCCTTTGGTTTAGCTGAGATACTGACTCTAATAGAATAATTAACTTTATATCCCATTTCTTAGCATACTCATTCAGCTATTAGAGGATGTTCAAAAAACGGTACATTATATATATAAATTTTAATTCCATACTTTCTCTTACTCAGCCACAAATCTGCTGGCTGCAGCTCTGAGCTGCAGTTCACCCAGGAACTTCTTTGCCCCTGAAGATAAAGTCTCAAAAGGCTAGTCCTGGTATGGTGGCCTCATCTCCTTCTTACTGCCCGTTGCAAAGTTGCATTGTTGTGAATAAGTATCTTGAAAAAATGCAGGGCAGTGGGAATTGGCACCACAGTGCTGGAGGCAGAGCTGCTCCTTTTGCTCAAGGAGAAATTTGGGTCCTCAGTCTACTTTTGGCTTTGCTGTGTGTCCTTCCCATAATTAATTAACTAATGAGCTGATATGAAGTAATTTTATATATCATGGACTATTGATAAAATCAGTGTTAAGTATATTAGCAATCCGGAAAGTAAGAGGATGGTAGAAATCCTTACATCCAATTAAGTACTCTGATTTAAATTACCATCCTCCCATTATCCTCTGTTTCGATCTATAAACTGTCCCTTATTGAAGATGGATGTGTATAGATGCACTCCTGGAGAAGCCACACCACAGCTTGGACTATCTGCCAGTGCAGCAGGATGGATTTGTGCAATGGCACTATCTGCCAAGCACCAACAAGCCAGTCAGACACACTGAAGCACCTGAATGGCTTCAAACACACAAGCCTCCTTAGCCTAAATCCCACTGAGTTTTTTTGTAAGGTTTAAGAGCCCCAGCTTTGCCCTTAGGTCACTGCAGCTTTGTGAGCACTGCCACATCTGGTCACTGCCAGTGTCTGTGGCCAAACGCTCTGGGATGTGCTCCCAAAATGGGCAGACACGAAGAGGTGTCTGAGTCTTGCCAGTGTACCCAAGTGGTACAGCCCCACTGAGGTGGCCTGAAAGCCAGTGTGGAACTGCCCTGGGGTGCTCTGTAAATTAGCCTGGCCCATCAATAGATTTTTTAATCTGGCCTTAGAGCCTTGGTCCTCAGTGTTGTGGCACCTGCCTCTGACTGGTTATGGCATTTCCAATGGCTGATCACAGGTGAGCAACTCCTACTGGAGTAACGTTTTACTGGGAGCTGGACATTACCTAACTTTTAGGGTCTGCACCAAAGAATTGGTTGAAGTTACTGTATGTGAGTATTTTCATCCACTCATCTCTATAAACTATCAACAGACTAATGTGTTACTAAAAGGAAAATGTGGCAATTTTGAGCCCTTCTAAGCCAAAAAAGGGGGTGGGGGGGTGTTTGCACAGAAATATTCTTATGTATCAGAGAGGAAAAGCAGTGCTTAAAGCAGAGATTTGTAGCCATATAGTCAGGACGCCTCTTGCAACTGCTTCCGATGTGAATTAAACAGCATTCAGACCTACCCTGGTAAACAGCATATTCTTTCCTGTTTCACCAAATGCAGCCCTAATATTTATCTTATACTTTCTATTAGTTGTGAGATCTGGTTGAATAAATTCTAGCTTCATAATAAACATCTCTTGGAGTTAATGGAGCAGCAGAGAGGCTGCTAAGCTCCATGCTGCACCAGCAACACCAGCAACTCCCTGAGTACTACTTGCAGGTGCAGGTACTTGGCAATGCCAAGGGCTTGCCAAATGCAGGCAGTAATGACTGGCATGGAAAGTTTGGCCAGTGTGTTTAGATAAGTTGGGCTCACTACAAAGCCATGGCTCACAGATCTCCCCTAGCCTGGCAGCAATTCCACCGGATATCTGTCCACCATCAGGACAAGCAACTCATCGCTGTCATTGAAGTGCAGCCTGTGGCACAAGGTGATGATCTGTGGGAAAGCAAGGAAAACCTGCATCATCAACTCATACTCATTAATAACTTTGGGATTTTTGAATTTTCTTCCATTTTTCTTTCTTATCTTTTTTCTTTTTCTCTTCTTTTTAATTACTTACTGTAAAATTGAGAGCATCAAATTTTGTAGCTGTATCTATTTTAAGTTGCAAGAAGTTAGGAAACAGAAGATGTACACACTGTGACTATTTGTCACTGCTGTGTGAACATACAGTCCCAGCCCTCCCAGCCATGCCCATCCAAAAGGCAAGTGCTCAGCCTTTCAGGCAGTTGTATGGAGCACACTCAGCCTCAGTCCTCATGGGACCAGCCAACTGCCTGTTCTCCAGGCATTATCTTTCAATATGTAACTGCAAACACGAGCAGAGCCACAAGCTGGAGAGTGGGCTGTGATAGTGACTGGGAGCAGAGCTGAGAGGAGCGGGTTGGACAGGCAGGAGGTGCTGAGGGGGCCCAGGCAGGGAGATACACAGAGGGTGACTGCCAGCCCACATGGCTGGGCTGATCTTGCATTCTTCAGGGACTTCTCAATTTTAGTGGATGATTCCTGATTTGCCGGTAGAATTTGGGCCTTTGGGCTAATTTTATTTAATCTTACAAGATCTCCTGAGAGATTTATAATGGGAACTCTGTATTAACTGTCCCTACAGCTGCACATCTAAAGATTATTTAAACTTGAATGTCTTCTTAGCCTATCACTGAAAATGATAAGCTATCATTTCTACCGTTTTTGCCAAGCCCTTGATTCTTCCTTCATCCCTGTCCTCTTGTAGCCCCAGTGGCTCTCTTTAAGGCTGTCTCCTCTTCTTACAGTTTCTGAGAGAGGAACTTTCTAAAACAAGACATACTCATGCCATTCTTCTTTTCCTCATTTGTGGGAACGATCTCTCAGTAGTAGCAATACTGGTGTGCCCAAAGGCTTCAACCAAGCTTTAAACATATAAAGTGGGGACTACAGCCAAAGTCCTGGTAGCAACTGGAAGAGTTCAAACAGGCAGAAATAAGAGACATACAGAGGTTGGATGACTTCAGTAAAGGCACACAGAAAGTAAGTAACTGCCCCAGAAATAACAAGTCCCCTGAGACCTTGGTTAATGTTCTGCTCTTTGATCTTCCTGTCTTTTAGTGACTAATCCATCTGCTGCAGAGGGATGGATGTGCTGTATGGAGTTCAGCTGCCTATGTATTTCTTGCATAAGAAGAATGGCATTTGAATCACACCCCAAAGTAAGCTGCACTTGAGCTTGTGTGGGAGGTGCACATGCCTTCAAAGGTGTAGGGCTTTACTTCTGAAAATTACCTTGGTGATAATGGATGACTACAAACACCCTCTCAGTCATATTTGTCTAGTTTGCTTCCAGCTCCATCCTTTTTTTGGAGGGTGGGTTTTCTTCTGGGATCTGGTTGGAGTTTTATGGTCTGTGCATCTGCATCCTGTCAGGTGTGTGCATGAGAAATGTTTTACCCCTGACACTTGGCTGTTTCTCATATGTGACAGAAACCTGCAGTGCTCTTTTTGCTGATCCTGATGCTTCACACTCTACATTTACCTGGCCTGTTTGGTGCTCCAGTATTAGCTCATTGTTGTTCACATGTACAGGGTAACACCTCTGAAAAACATGGTTCATGACACTGGTCTTGGCATTGCTTGCACTAAATGACAGCATTTTGTTCAAGTGCTGAATTAAATCCTGAGTGGATATAAACCAAAGTGGATGTGCAGTTTTCAAGCCTTGCCTAGCCATCTTCTTAACCCCACCAGTGCAGTGTGATGCAATGGTCTTCATGAAGCTGGTTGAAGCACTGCTTAGTCAGAAATCAGTATGATTGATAATTTCCTTTTGCCTAACGTGATGGGTATCAGCCATAGGACCTGAGCTCCTGTTTCAATAGCTCTTAGTGATGACCTGTCCTGCTCATCCAATGCACTGTTTAATATGTGGAAGGTTATATTTGAGAAGTTATTCATTCAATACCTTATTTATGTGGGTTTTTTTCATAAAGTCTAAGCAATTAAAAGGAATAAATTATGGGGAGATTTGCCACAACATACATTAATTTCTTTATGTTGTTATTAAGTATGTAATGCAAAGTACCATCACCAGTTACTTCATCATCATCATTAACACCAAGAATTAAAAGTTACATACATAAAATGTTATTATTCGATACCTGCATTTTCTTCTTCTATCTTAGTTATTTCTATTATCATAAATACTACAGTCCCTTCTACCAGCACCCCCCAGTGCAATGGTGTTTTTGCATAGTATGGGACACAGTTCAGCACCATCTAGGAGGGATGCAAATGATGTAACATGAGTGCTTGTAAGGCTGTAAAGAGCATTGAGGTGCTGCTGCTGCTGCTGTTACAATAAATGAGACTGCTGTTGACATGGCTTTCCATGAATTCCTATGATTTGCAAAAGATGATGTCGAACAGCCAATTATGTTTTATTACTGCTGACTATGAAACAAGGATCTAATCTGAATCTCATTGATGCTAATGAACACTTTTACACTGACTTCAAAAGGTGGTGTTGGATCAAGCAGCAAATTATTTTCCTCCAGGGTATTTAAATTTTGATTGTGTCCCACAAAACTAGAATCTCTTGGGTCTAATGAGCAGTACATAACTCCTGCCCTGTTACAAGGAAAACGTAGAGGCTGACATGGATGAAACAAGGTGGATCTTTCCTTCTGCCAGCTATTTGACCGTTGCAACAAATTGTCTTCTGCCAAGAGGTCCTACTAGAGACTCTGTTGTTGGTACGGAGGGCAGGGTCAGCAGTATAAACTTTCAGAGCTTCAAAAAAACCCCCAACCACAAGGTGTTTCTATAAAGCACGTATTTCTGGCCTACTTGAATCCAGCTGTGTGACTTTCAGGTCAGGAAGAGGAATTACAATACAATCTTAGCTAACTTTTGATTCTCCACAAAAGGTCTTAACAAAATTGGATGAGTTTTATATGAATATGTTAGCAGGGTGTAGAATAACTCTTTGCTTGCCACCTTCCCACTGAACTGGTAGGTAGCCTTTCTAGTGTGAATAGAGGCCTTTTTTTGTAATGAAAGACTTATGAAAATATAATAAGTGAATGGAAAGAGAAGCACAGTAAGTTCTGCATCTTTTCATTGATCTGTTATTTTTAGTAAATCACATGTAATCATAACACAAAATCCTTGAAACATAATGTGACAAAAATCATCGGAAATCAAGCTCAGCCTAAAAATGAAAGGGATCAGCACACACAGTTCATGAAAGCAAGAATATACTTTAGACAACCTAGTTAGCATATTGCAATCTATTTAGCAATGTAGTTACCATACCACTGCATCTGGTGCAGTGCTGTGTTCCTTATTAATTTTCAATACATTTTCTGCTTTATATTTCAGATCTGCCAGGTGCTGCCCAATGTGCTATGCCATTTCCTCGGATCGAATCCAGGGTTTACCATCTACCTCCCTGCTACTGCAACTCCTGCAACAGCTGTGTTTGCCCCAGGTAGGGACAGAGGAAAGAGGTGTTAGGACAGCAGTTCAACATTCAGTGTGAACATGTGAGGTGAAAATTAATTATAGCATATACTATATATGATAGAAATGACTTACTGCCTAATTACGTCTCCTGTTTCCATTCAGATGAATTAACGCTTGCCGTGAGCCCTTGGGAATTCAGACACACTTTAAAGTTGTAATGAGTGCTATCATTATTGCTTTTGACAGTCATTGAAGTATAATTATCTGATCATCTATTTAAAAAAAAAAAATCAAAACTTATTATATATAAGTTTTAAGCTGGCAAATTACAGAACAGTCACCTTAGGAGCTCAACCGCTCAGCTATTTTCTGTAGTGGCAGTGCCATCTCCTGGAAAAATCGAAGCTGTGCTTCCAAATTTTTCACCTTGAAAGAAACTTCAAGAGCAAGAGAGAGGTTAAGTACAAAAGCCAACAAGCTCTTAAATTTAAGGCATCAGGTGTTGCTGAGATTCCTGGTTTCAAGGTAGAAATGGCTGCCTGGCTCTTTGATATCGAAGAATTGTACTGAGGAAGAAGAATGGATGGTGGCGTTTGCAGTGTTGTGGGCTACTCCTATCGAAAGGAGATGGTGAGAATGACTAGGTGCTGCAACAGTTTGGAGTTTCTTTACAAAGCATAAATTCCCTAAACCCATAATGAATTGCTCACCAAGAAATTGTGCAGTGGTACTTTACTTAGTGTTCCCAGCACTGAGTAACCCAGAAACAGATGCTTTCTGATCACAGGATTTTAGCAGTAAAGAGGTCTGTATTGCAGTTTTCATCTGAAAGCAGATGGCATTGTATATTTTTGTCTGGTTTTTTGGCCTTTCCTGAGACACCCTGTGATAATTAGCATGGGCCATCCTACCAACTTACTAAGCAGTGGTTCTGGCTGCTGCTGAAGGATTTCCTCCGACCCCAAACACACATCCCATGTCTCCAGGTGCTGTGCTAGTTTTGCTACTCAGGTTTTGCATTTGTCCATACTCACAGTTGTCCTCTGCCCTAGTGCTAGGTTTTCCATCAATTAGCTTGGACCTAGGTCTGCTATGTGAGAACTTCAGCCCGAAGGGGAACTGTAGTAAGAGCCACTCACACTCTTCCCAGGCTCAGCTTCTTAGACTGAGTTCAAGATCAACTAGAGGATGAAGCTGTGGCTCTGTCCAAGTGGAGAGGGACTCCTCTCCTTACCTCAGCTCTCTCTTGCAGAAATGAAAAGGAGATGGGCATCCACATCTTACATGGGGCTGCCCTTCCCCAGGAGACAGACAGGTGAAGCACATGGCTGCTCAGTGGTATAATCTCACAAACAGGGTTGAAATCTGCCTCCAGGCCCAGCTGCTTCACCCATTACTTTTCTGTTTGCATAGCAACAGGGCTGTGGGAAGACAGCATAACAGTTTCTTATGACTTCCCTAAATTATGGGATTGCATTCAACTACAAAAGATGAAATTCTTCCTCACTTGCACTTATCACATAACCTGTGAGACCATGCATTTTACACTTCACTTCCCAAATTAGAATACAATTCTAATTACTATCAAATTTTCTGGGCCTTGTTTTCAGGATATTTTCATATTTTCAGTCAGAACCAAGTGGGGATTTTAACCAAATTCCACTTATAATTACTGTCTCTCTGCTGGGTAGAAGCTAGGTCTGTACTATTCATGCTTTATTATCCACACTGTCTTGTAATGGTGACACAATATTCCCACTCCTTCAGCTGGGCCTATTCCCATCTTCAGTGCTGGAGCCTCTAGGTTGGCTGCTCAGCCACACACAGCCTTGTCTCAAAGCTAGACAAACCCAATTCCCTCAGCCCTTCCTCATATGACATGTCTTCTAGACCTTTTCTGACCTCATTGCCCTTGGCTGGATTCACTCCAGCACCTGGATGGCTTTTTAGAGTGAGAGGCCCAAAACTGAACACAGTACTCAAGGTGTGACCTCACTAGTGCCAAGTACAGGGAATGATCATTTCCCTAGTCCTGATGGGGATTTATTCCCTTCAGTCAGCAATACTTTTCTCTCATGCTTAGAACAAATTTTGCTATTAGTTTCCCCAAAAGCCTATCTGAAGAGAACAACAGCAATGCAGTTTTCACCCCAGACAGATTGTGAATCCAAATTGCTTCTCTTTTTCTAAGTATTCAGATGGGCACCTGCCAAGATTCCTCAGTCATGAGTTACTGCAAGAAGTGTAGCTTGAACTGGCCTCTTAAATAGGCACTCCAAAAACTTATTTCTGAACAGTTCAGATTTTTCTATTAAGTTGTTACTCTCTCTGCTCTTCTGTGCTAAGTAGCTCAAAGCAAAAGCACCAACTAGAAGGTTCTGAAATATGACAGCCCATGCTGCTGACCATTACAACACTCCATTTTCTGACCTCCCACAATCTTTCTGCAGTTCTGCCAAACCTACTAATGCATTTTCATTAACAGCAACAGAACCTTCCCACATTCACATTTTTGTGCATCTCAGGTACATGACCACTTACCTACAAATGCACTAGCGTTTTGCCACTAAAAGTGCACCTGTTGAAAGGTTCAGTGTTGTCTCCATGTTTCATTTCAATCTGGAATCTTTAAGCTTAGTGAAGGCTACCAGATGATGTCTTTATCTCTTGATCCAGTGGTTCTGCTTACACAAAGATATCACTTTCTTTCGTAAAAGAAACTTTTCAATATTCTCAGCATCATTTTTTTCATGTGGCAATGTCTTTAATAAGCTGAAAGCTACAGTTCAAGACCACCTGCAGTTCTTAGATGAAGCTTGAGGCTTCCTTGATACTTCTGATGCTGTTTTGAACTTATGCACTCATTTTATGATCAACTTTTCCTGGTACCTGTTTTTAATTGAATTGCTTCTTTTAATCAGTGCTCATTTCACTTCAAAATTAATGATTTTTTTTCACAGTACATAAATGGCTCTCTTAGAAGCCTCTTTTCTATCGTGTGCTAAGTACAGGTGGATGCTGAAACTTAGTGTTTCAATCACAGCATAACCTCCACCCTCCCTTTCCTCTGCAACTCTGCAGTCACTGCTACTTCACATCATGCTCAACAGAACTAGATCACATTTATTCACTCTGACCCAAAAAGTAGTAAAGTAATACAACCTGTTCTCTTAGTTCATTAGCTGATTGCCTGCTGGAGGTGGCTACAAGAGGGCTCAGCAGAACCTCTCTGGGCACAAATAGTTTCCTATGGAAAACACAAGGCTGGTGCTTCTGGTCTGTCAGCTCTGGCAGGCTCTCCAGGTGTGGCCCTAGGGCGGATGTGAGAGGCAGAGAGAGCATTTATAGAGACACGGGAACATATTTTCTATCAGACATTGCCACAACCATCCTCCAAAGTGCTCTCGCTGTAGCAGACACCAAGCTGCAGGGCTGAAACACCAAAGACTCTTCTGGCAACTGGATCACTCCCCAGATGACACTGACATCAGCTGAGTATAAGCCCCTCAAAAACAGTGAGGTCTCTTTGCACTAGGTGATGATTTGGCCCATTCTGTGTCATCTAGCTTTTTTTCAATCTTTTTTTTTTCTTAGTAAATACTGTGTAAATGTAGATGATTATCCTTCTTAGGAAACAATGATTTATTTCTCTATGAAATATATCTCTTTGTCTTTAGTCATGTGAGAACACACCAGCCTATAAAGGACACATTGGTTGGCAAGTTGAGCCTACAGAACAGTTGATTGATTTTCTTTGAAGGTCTCTCTCTCTTACCTGGCTTCCAGTAAAGCAAAGGCCCTGAAAGGCACAGCAACTTTATAACAGACATAAACGTGTATGTCACAGGTATCTGAAGGCAGCGACATGAATCCACTTCTCCAGTCTCATTCTTTCACAACTCCCAGTTGCCTTGTTCTCCTTGGCTTCCCACAGTAACAGATGCTCCCTATGACCAGCAGTGTGGACTCGAAATAATTTTCCCCCTTTTGAACAGAGACAGTCCTGACAGTCACACTGTGCACAGAATGTACCTTTAGAGACCTCACAAGAAATGCTGACCCCAATTAGAAACCCAGGAGATACTCCATATTGTCTCCCTACAGGAAAGCTCTACAGAGAGACCTGGACAGACTTGATCAGTGGGCTAAAGACAACTGCATGAGGTTCAGTAAGGTGAAGTGCTGGTCCTGCACTTAGGACACAAAACCCCCATGCAGCTACAGGCTGGGGGAGGAGTGCCTTGAGTGTTCATCAGAAAGGGACTTGGCAGTGCTGTTGGCAGCGGCTCAATATGAGCCAACAGCGTGCACAGGTGGCCAAGAAGGCAAAT
>NW_008676742.1:335-7036 GCF_000695815.1 Acanthisitta chloris | reverse complement strand
TGCAGCTACGGGCTGGGGGAGGAGTGCCTTGAGTGTTCAGCAGAAAGGGACTTGGCAGTGCTGTTGGCAGCGGCTCAATATGAGCCAACAGCGTGCACAGGTGGCCAAGAAGGCAAATGGCATCTTGGCCTGGATCAATAGTGTGACCAGCAGGACTAGGGCAGTGACCATCCCCCTGTACTCAGCACTGATGAGGTCACACCTCAGTGCTGTGTTCAGTTTTGGGCCCCTCACTTTAAAAAGGACATTGAGGCTCTGGAGTGAGTCCAGAACACATGAGGAAGGGCTGAGGGAATTGGGTTTATCCTTGAGAAGAGGCTCAGGGGTGACCTCATGGCTCTCTACAACTCCACAAAAGGGGATTGTAGAGGTGTGGGATGGTCTCTCCTGCCATGGCTGCAGGGAGAGGACTAGAGGGAATGGCCATGAGCTGAGACAAGGGAGATTCAGATTAGGTGTTAGGAAAAATGTTTTCCCTGTTACGGTGTTTAGGCACTGGAATAGGTTTATCAGGGAGGTGGTGAAGTCACCATCCCTGGGAGTGTTTAAGAGGTGTCTGGATCTGGCACTGGAGGATATGGTTTAGGGTTTAGGGGTTACAGCAGAGTGGCAGATAATGGTTGGACTCAATGATCTTGAAGGTCTTCTTCAACCTTGATGATCCTATGACTTTATGATTCTCTGTCAGTAAGAGTTTCCATGCACCCCAAGCTTGCTGGTGTCCATCCCAGTGCTCCTCCCAAGGACAGCAGAACTCATCGTACATGTGGCTGTGCCTACAGCCATGAAGAGAGTCAGGCTTTGGGAGGCTGGCATCTTCCTCCATACAGCATCTTCTCAGAGGGATGACTTGCACCAAAATCAGAACCATAAATACTCCCTAAATTATCTGTACCTGAGCCACAATGAAATTGATTGAGGATAAAGAAGTTTTATTTCTAAGTAAAGTGAAAGTTTTGTCTGGTGATGGATAAAATTATAGTTTAACTGGTCCTAAAGGTGACTGGCATGTAGTAAAGAGGCCATGTTCTCTCATTCCTACTGTACTAAATGCATCCTCTAGCTGAAAGAAAACAGTGATTATCAGAAAGTCAATTGTCATTCTTCCTCTTTAGAAAAATTCCCATTAAAGATAAAGCCAATTTTAATTAGATTAAGTATCCAATTACTGTAATTACATTTTTTAAAAATTCACATCATGAGGATGACCCTTTTAAAAAGGGTTACAAGAATAATTAGTGTATTCATATTAACCAAAATGTATTGGATAATATTTATACCCAGAAGGCAAAGTACATTACACATATTTCACCTTTGGGGAAAGCTTGCAAATGTTTTGGCAGTGGTATGAATATTTATAGGGAAGAGTGTGCTTTAGCAAGATTATATGAGAAAGCATTTATATGCTCACAAATTTTTACCCAAGGGTAAAGTATACATAAAATGCAGTGCAGAGATTATGGATATGCAAAGTATGATTTAAGCACAGAATTTATATCAGTTTGTTTAATTAATTGCAGTGGAATAGTACTTCCCTTATTTTATTTTTTTTGGGTGACAGAAGGGCCCACAGAATTCATCTGAGCTTTCTTTCTGCCAGTCACTAACACCAGGGAAGATGCAGGGGAAGGGTGTTCCCTCTGCAAAGCATCACCTTGTCCATAGGTTAAACCATTCCCTTCAATGTGCTCCTGATCACCTTGTGTGAGCAATCCAATCTGTTACCTCACGTTACCTGAACAACTCACCACGGGAAATGCACAGGCAGCCTCTAGCCAACAATGCTCATTTAGGGGCAAACCCTTCAGCTCTCAGGAAGGGGAAAACTTGACAATATGCCAAATAGGTTTGCTCATGCACAGAAGACAAGAAACCACATCCTTGTTCCAGGCTACCCACAGAAGGCACAGAGGATGTGACCTGTTTTTACTGCTTAGGTACAGCACCAGCTGCTGCGAGGACAGCAGCTATGCCAGCACTTGTGCTGTGTAAGAAGTCCTCACTGCAGGCTGGTGAGCACAACACACCACAGAGACCTTCCCAGTGAACCCAGACAGTGATTTTTGTCTGCTCTGCTGCTAATCAACAGATTTGGGAATTACCAAAAATTACATTCTTCCTGAGGGGAAAAAAAAAAGCTCTCAGGCTTCTTACTGGTTTTTGCATTTACCTACTACTGCAGCATTTGGCCCTTTACTACTTTGACACTCTGCAGTGAGAAGTATGCTTGCAGCATCCACATAAACATCTCTCTAATTCAGGTGAGCAAAGCTGTAATAGCACAGCTTTCAACAAGACCTAAGCATATGAGAAGACTCTCAAGTCATTTGTTATTTGATTAAGTTAGGAAATTTCTTCCTGATTTACATTTATATCAAAGATTGTTCATTTTTATAGCAATTTATATGTGGCCAGTCAAGAAAGAGCAGACGGAAAAAAAAAGACAGGCTTAAAATGATTCATTCAAGTTCTTTCACATTAATTTTCTCTTCACTGAATTATCAGCAATCATTTCTGAGCATTCATGCCTTTCCTGATTTTCAGAACTGTTGAATATTGCTTTACATAATCCAGAGTCTGGTATTCTTTTGGCTATAGACTCTGGCTCGTGCCCATCTACCTTACCAACACATGTGAAAAAGGTTCCAGCTTCTAAAGATGAGCCTTCCTTTATGAAAGCAAAAAGTTACAATAAGTTGCAAATCCTTGTGCAAATCACTTCAATGCTGATATTGTCAGTGTCAATAGCAGTGTGAACATTGACCATTGCCACAGCTCACATGGTGGGCCTTCTTGCAAAATAAAGTAGCCTAAGAACATCCTTAGGGAAAAAGCATAAAAACAAGGAAAAAAAAACCCAAACCACCTCTGATTTATACCGAAAAAATTGCTTTAAGACTTTGTCCCACATTGAGGAGAAACTGGGAAAGTTGGTAAGCATAGGATAGCAGAGACACATGTAAGTGGGAGAAGGTGAGAGTTAAAAAAATAGGAATAAAATTAAATTTGTTTCCAGTATTCCTGTCCAGTTCAAAATAAATAATTTGTCAGAGATTTCTGTTGATACCTGCTGAGCATCTATTACACTAGCTGGAAGGTATTTTGCTGTGTTATTTCTGAATATTATAAAGGCTGTGCTTATGTCGGTTTGGAAACATAAGTCAAAGAAGATATTTAGGAATGCTAGCACTTATGAGGATATCATTCTGTGAAAACATTTCTTCTCACATGATGGCAAACTCCATTCAAAGCAAAGTAAATACAGCAATTGACAAGGCTGACTGTTATAATGAGGCCCATGTGAGCAATTAGGGCATTTGTGGTACTCAGACTGTGGTCTGAAAAATACATATTCAGATCAGAATATGTTTATGGTATTTTTCCTTTCCAGAAGGTAAAATCACCAAAACATCCTCTTGATCTTCTCTGTCAAGATGCTGCTCTCAATGTTGTTTTGTATGATTAGAAATGGGTTCTACATCAAGCTGAACCAGAAGCATTTCATCTACAACTTCCACAGACGAAGGACTCGATCTGTCTTTTAGTGAAGTCCAAGAACCCTAGGCTTCCCCTGCAGGAACTCTGTATTTGACTGTAGGAAATAAATGGGGTTTTAGCAAGTCCTCCTTTTCTTTTTCAACATAACTCTTGAAGATTGAGGACTTTGTGAGGAGTCATTACATCTACGCAGTCTCTGTGTATAATCCCAGTATTAAGTTCCTTGCTTTGGCTTTGAGCTGCTGTAGGCTTCTTGAGTGGCCACGGACCAAGTGCCATGATGGGATCAGAAAGCCAGTGCTTTCCACATGAAGTGCTAATTGCACAGCATCAGTCTCCCAACTCTTTCTTGGCATTGAATGATGTGGGGGAAAAAAAACATTGAGAAAATTGCTGTAAGCATTTAATTTTTTTCTTCCAGTGACCTTAGGAACAAGATAAGAGTGGAAAGGTGTTGAGGGTTTTGTTCAAGCATGGCTGGCAGAGAGAGGCCATGGTCAGCTACAACTGGTAAAGCAGTGATTTTCCACTAAGACAAAAACAAGGGTGGAGGCCACTGTTTTCGCGAGAAGTGAACAACAACAGGGGGTAGAGATGGGGTCTGTCTGGTTTTGTTGCTAAAAATAGAAACGGGGAATCCACAAATGTCTGGGATAACGGGAAAAACAAGGGGCTGCACCGGCCTGGAGCGGGTAACCAACGATGAGCTCCGTTTTTTGCAATATTTATGAGTCTCATTATCGTTTCTATATAACCTGTTACCGATGTTTCAATAAATGAGTTTTGCTGGACCAAGAGGGTGGGCATTTCTCCCGTCTTCCACAGAAAGGCAATCTGCTTCATCCAAACCTAATCACCAAGGAAGTCCCCAAGAATCAGTGTTTTAGATTGACTGGCTTGACAACCATGGCACTTGGAATGGTGAAATCACCCTTAGACAGTTGCAGCTAATGCCTATACAAAGGCTCAGGTGGTGGTGCTACACTCCCCATAGCTGTCTGTCCTTCCTGCACATCCCAAGAGAAGTGATCCCCAGGAGTGTTGTGCCAGACCAGTGGTGTTCTTGAGGTCATAGCTAGTTGCTTTGCTTTTGGCTTAAGGACTGATGCTTTGGGTAACTTCAGCATCATCAGACACTGAAGATGATAATCCTAAGCAACTGCAATGTCTCATCACTTGTATGAAGCTAAAAAGCATTTTTCCCTCAATGAATAGAGGAAAGCTGCTGCTCATGGTAGCACATCCATTGCCAGACAACAATATACTATTCATGACAGACTAAGAGAATTATTTGTTGTTAGTGGACTGATGACACATTTCTGATCAAGGCAATGCTCCTTTTGATGCCCCTATCTGCTGACTTGGTCTCTGGAGGCTTCAAGAGCTGCTGACAAGATTAGGAAATAGGCATGGACACTGAAACAACAGCTCCCACAATTCTTATTTCCAGAAGCAGAGTGGAGACTCCCAGATATCCTACTGTAAGGAGCCTGAGACCTGGTGATGGGTGAAGGAGCTGCGGAAGAAGACAGTCCAGCCAGGCTAGTTTGTGGAGCCTGGCCAAGGACTGCTGTCTCCTGAGGCCTGAGTGGTCAGTAAGAACAATTTCTGGAATCATCCACCTGGTTCCAGCTGTTCAGACAGTGGATATCTCTTTTGAAGTAATTTAAGAGCCTGTGTATTCTGCTGCCGTAGTGGTCTGCAGTGTTAGTGAAAGCAATTCTGCTCTCAGCTCAAGTCTAATTAAGGGTAGCTCTTGCGTAAAGCGAGTTAAATTCAGTAGTCACAGCCCAGACCCCATGGAAAATAGTCTAATTCAACTACAGTAATATAGTGTAATATAAATATAATGGAAATACAAAACCATGTAATTTAATTTGACATGACTGGCAGTTTTTTGCTTAAGTCGGTGAAAATGAACAAGTACAAATGCTGAACTTCCCTCTTTACCTTGATCTTTTATCATTGCTATCGTAGGAAGGTGGTTTCGTGATGACTTTGCACAGCAGCAACCTAAACCAAACACCCTGACAATATGCAGATTTCAAGCTCTCTTTTGAAAACATTTATATTTTTTAAATGTCTTAAGATGGTTGCAGTAAATTGAATTAATTTTTAACTATAGTCTGGACTTCTCTACATCTGTCTTGTGTGCTCAAAGGAGGGGAAAAAATCCACATGGAGAATCCAGGTGAGCTGTGGTCTCAAGCAGCACTTGTAGCCAAGATGACTTCCTGCCCCTGCCAGCCCAGCTGCCCTCCCAGAAGGAATACTGCCACAGGTATGGTGCTGGCCCCTTGCCATGCCAGGACAAGGAGTGAGGACCATGCTGCCACTGACACCGGTGGCTCATAGCACAGCAGACTGTGGCAGAGACTTCAGCACCCCAGTTCCACCTGCCCCATCCTGCCACCACTGCCACCAGCAGGGACCAGCTGAGATCCTGCACAGTGGTGAAAAACAGGCACAGTGTAGATTTTTATTTTCCCCTGGTAGGTTTGCAGTGCTACAGGCAAGGGGGATGACAGCCTGGGAAAGAGAATCATAGAATCATAGAATTTCAGGGGTTGGAATGGACCTTAGAGATCATCCAGTCCCAACACCACCACCCCAAACACCTCCCACCAGAACAGCTTGCTCAAGGCTTCATCCAGCCTGGCTTTGAACATTGCCAGGGTTGGGGCATCTACTACCATCTTGGGCAACCTGTGCCAGTGTCTCACCACCCTCACAGCAAAAAACTTTTTCTTAATATCTGATGCAAATTTCCCTCTTTCAATTTGTTCCCATTCCTCCTTGTCCTGTTACTGCAGCTCCTAACACAGTCCCTCTGTGGCTTCCCTGTAGGTTCCTTCAGATATATAAACACTTATGGCGGTGTTAGGAAGAATCATAGACTCACAGAATGGGCTGGGCTGGAAGGGATCTTAAAGATCATCTAGTTCCAACAACCTCTGCCACAGGCAGAGACACCTTCTACCAGACCAGGTTGTTCACAGCCCCATCCCAACTGGCCTTGAACACTTCCAGGGATGGGGCAGCCACAGCTTCTCTGGGCAACCTGCTCCAGAGTCTTACCACTTTCATAGAGAATAATTTATCCCAAACATCTAATCTAAACATATTCTCTCTACAACTCTCTGACAGGAGGTTGTAGTCAGGTGGGAGTTGGTCTCTTCTCCCAGGCAACCAGCAGTAGGACA
>NW_008676742.1:0-205 GCF_000695815.1 Acanthisitta chloris | reverse complement strand
ATGAGACTGGATGTGGCACTTAGTGCCATGGCCTAGTGACCATGGTAGGGTTGGACTCGATGATCTTTGCGGTCTCTTCCAGACCGACTGATTCTATGATTCTGTGACTCTTTCAGTCCGCAGCCATTCCCCCTCTCCCGCAGCCCCTCGCCGAGTGTCGCTGCGCTGCGGCTCAGGCCGCACAGCCCGCGCCGTTCCCGCCCCG
>NW_008676741.1:34457-43197 GCF_000695815.1 Acanthisitta chloris | reverse complement strand
CTCCCCTCCCCTCCCTGCAGCTCAGCTGCAAACGCCCTGGCTCCCAGCCATGCCCTTTCGCGGTGACCTTGCCTGCAAATAGCGCGCAGGAATTTTTACAGGCGCTGTGCACTTGGAGGAAGGGCTGGGAGTGATGGGCGAGCTGGGGAGGGGCTGCAGGGCCCCGGGCCCTAAAAACCGAATCACAGCTCCTCTTCCCCCCCTTCCCCAACCACTGAGGCTGCAAAGTCGGTTTCATTGTGCTGGCTCCTTTTTACAGCGCTATAGATTAATTTCTCTCTCTGATGGTATGGCAAATTATAAGTCTCTAAAGATCGATGTAACCGATTGGTTGTAAGGAAATTGTGCATCCTGGCAGAGTGAGGCACTGGGAGCTTTGGTTCCTTGCACATGGAATTATTCTTTGACATGTGTGTAAAAAATACAGGGAGAGTGTGTGTGTGTGTGTGTGTGTGTGTAAATGTCTAAAACTGTTCCTACACCCAGTTATGCATGAACATAATGTAAAACGATCCTGGTAATGGCTGTCTCCTTAGTGTATATACATAAAAAGCAGCAGCAACCACTGGCTAAAAATAACCCCAAATTCTTCTCTCAGATTACATCAATTAAGCTTAGAACATTTGACGTGTAAAGTCGGACTGTGTAATTCTGTGTAAGAGTCGCTGGTTCTTGTGGGTCGGTGGGATGAGAGCTGTGGGAAGCACTGGGCAGGGCCACAGAGCCACACGTGCTGGTGGCTCTGACCAGCTGTGTGACACCTTCTGTCAGCAGCATTGAGTCGAATTATGAGCTTTTCTGGGAGGGACAGCTATGACCCGTGTCAGCTTAGAGAGATTCTTGCGTGGCTGATTCGAGGATGTGCAGCACTTTGCAGGATTCTGCTGTTCACACATTGCCACCTCGTTCTCAATCACCCAACGGCCTCGTGGAACGTGTTGGTTGGATCACACTCTTCAGACTGTGCTCAGGCTTTATCATACAAAAGGGAAAATTGATAATCAGAAGTGGCTTTAATTAAAACTTGTTTTTCTTGTTTGCTCCGCCGTGTTTGTGTCTGTGGCAGCCCCGCTCCCTGTAGTCAGCAAGCTGCTTTCCACTGCTCTCAGAAGTTCAACTGTTGCAATCAAAGGTAATTTTGTTTGTGCAAGATACTCATCTCCAAAGGAAGGGCCAAGGATAGGGGTGAAAGAGAGGACAGGAGGCTGATGACTTAAGTGTTCCTATTAGGCCTCTCTGACAACCCCAATAATTCTTTAATGGCTTCCTAATAAAGGGTAACATCATTTATGTCTGAGAGGCTTTTTGGATCACTCTTCTGCTCGTCTGCTAAGGGGGATGAAGAAGAAGTGGTCAAACCCAGCAGAGCTCTGGCTTTGTCTCCACACTGTTGATGCTTCAGCAGTGTCCAAGGTCTTTTTAGCTTTTCTACCGAAAGGGAGAAACAGATTAAATGTCATTGCACATAGAATGGACTGCAGGACTCCTCAGGACACTTAATGCTCCTGGCACCTTTTGCATAAACCCCCCAGAGTCTCCCCAGAGGCTTTTGGTACCTGAGGGATCCAAATAAAAAGAGGATTCTTCCATTGCAAGAGAGAATTTGCTTAGTGTGACTTTCTCTTGACATATGGTGCAGCAGCACCTGTTTTGTAAGTATGATCTCAGTGCAGAGAGAGCAGATCCTCGAGAATAGAGGAAATTTCAGCTCTCCTTCCCATAATTCCACCTGGCTGCCACCTGCTCCCACATTTAATTGGCCCTAGTCCCTTGGCTCCCCACACCGACCGCAGGGTAGGCAGGAGGAAGCGGAGACAGACAGTGAGTATGCAAAGTGTTGTGGGGAAACAAAAGGGACTTCGAAAGAGCAGCTCGGGGAGCAGCCAGGCTGGCGTGTCAGGCACCCAGGGCACAGCCTGGCACGGCTGTGGAGACACAGCTCAGCTTCTTGTGCCCTGGGCCAGCGAGCCCAGTGCCCACGGGCTGTCCTGCATCATCCTCTGCCCCGGGCACTGCGCTGGCAGTTCCCAGTTCCATCCCTCTGGTTTCATAGCACAAAATAGTGGTGATAACAGCTGGGAAAATCCAAGTGTAGTTGGCAGTAATATCCACTCACCAGGGATAAACATCCTGACAAAATTGAAGTGTTTATTTGCATGTGGATGTCACTGCTTGGTAAATCCCAACACATCTGGTTATCACCACGGAGATTTGCCAGTAAAAAGGAGAGTGTTCTGCCTCCCAGAACAAAGTGAGCATGGCTGCTCGGGTAGGGGTTGAGAAGCAGATCCTTAGCAGATTTCATTCCTCTGGTTCACCCCTGCTCCTGCTGAGTTCAACCACCTTTTTTCACTTACTTAGTATGACCACAAATATTTAACCACGGATTCTTAACTCAGTCTAACCACACTGGTAGCCGTGGTGAAGACGAGCAGCTTCGGAAGGAAAAGGTGGTAGTGACACATGAACCTGTGCAGATCTGTTCTGTGAGCTGAGCACGTGTGTGAAACACTTTGTCTCCCTCACACCTGTGCACTGGACACTGAGCTGGAGGCTCAGAACATGTGCAGGAAGGACTTTCTGTGCAGGTGGGCCCTGAGTTACAGGCAGAGCTGGTGTGGCTTGAGTGAATTCTCGGTAATGCCAGTGTTCCTGTTGGTGTTGTGCTGTGAAATGAGCAAACTTTGCTGTTCTGAGTGAGGCCTATGATTGCTAACTGTCCCCCAGCACTTTCTGAAGTGTTCTCCATTCATTCCTGCCACTGAAGATACACAGCTCTGAACTATCCTGAAATCCCAGAATTTCACTGGCACAGTTAGGAGATGCTTCGCAGACAGCTCAGGGAAGCCTTTTCCCATCATAAGGTTTTTCTCTCTGGATTTCATTTCAGCACCTGGTTGGTGGTTAGTGGAGGGACACCTTCTCCCCTCAGCCTGCAGGAAGAGGGAGGAGAAGGACATCCGGAGGAAGAGAGTTGCTTACATAGTGCTGAGACTGTCTGCAAAGGGTGTACTGGATCCTGCTGGGGCCAGAGACACCCAGCCAGGGTGGTGCAGCTCTTGCTGATCTGCAGCATTAATTTAAGGTTCTTTCTCTGCTGCTGCATTTTCACTTCCTTTTCTAGAGAAACAGCAAACTGCAGCTGAACGTTCTTGTTCTTGCCCTGTAGGCCCCACATGCAGCAGTGGGGAGAGTCTGTGGAAGGAAGAGATAAGAAAACTACTTCAGTTGAATGAGAATTAATTGCCTTTGCTTTGGTTCCAGAACATTCCTTTCCTATGTATAAGGCTGTAATGGTTACTGTAGTACGTAGAGCAACATATGAAATTGTCTCTTACCTTGTGCTCTGGGAGGCTTCGAATTTTCTTTACATGAGATGTCAGAAAATGCAGGAAACAGGTCTGACTGAGCCTTCACAGAGTTGGTACTGCTTATATGAATGTGTGCTGCCCTTCAGGTCCAGTGTCCACTGTCTGGGGCACTTTGGGATTTAGTGGAGGGAGAAGGAGGCCAAGGTGACCCTAATTTAGTTCTCCCTCGGTGATCTGGTGTGTAGCTTTTGCCTCTCACCTCTCAGTGGTGAGTTAAAGCACTGTAAGTAGTGGAATACAATGCATGTGAGAGCTCAGGTGTCTGCACATGTGGAGCAGTGCCCTTAGCATTCCAGAGTAAGCTGTGATTTCTGGTCAGGGAGAGCTCTGGAGCAGCCTCAGGGCTGTTCTGTCTCTCAGTCTCTGTCTCTGGTGTAAACATAACCTGGAAGTACACACACACAACCTCATTACACCTGTGTGCAGGCTGAACCAGAACTAGCACCGTTACACAAACCACTTGGGTACAATCTATTCTTGCAGGGCCTTTTTGTTTACTTTGAGGCTCCCTAGGCTGCTCCAAAGAGGTTTTAGAGCGATTTTGCACGCGCTGCTCGGTTGGGCACCAGTGGGAATTGGTGTGCCAGTGTAGCTGATGTCCTGAGGATCACCTCTCCCCCTCTGATGGAACACGGAGAGGACAGTGGATGCAGTAGCCGAGCAGAGTGGCAGGAGCTGCCCCTCTAAATCACCTCCAGTCACACAGCACTAAGGTTCCCCACGGTGCCTGCCAAGTGCATCTTATCGCAGCCTGCGAGATAAGGGAGGTCAGTGCCCTCCGAGGGGCAGGGGATGTTTACAGAGGTGTCTGCACCGACCCAGCAGGCCAAGCACTGTCTCCTTCTTTCCCCTTCCCCATACTGGAGGGGCAGTGCAGCTCCAGGTGGAGCATCTCTGGCTCTGCACACAGACTCAGTGTCACTGCAGAGGGCTCAGCAAGGTGCTGGTGTTTGGCTCTGGATTTCCATGTGCTGCACGGGATGTTGTAGTGAAGAGTCTCACAGTCACTGCAGTGCAAGCTGGGACTAAGGATATGTAAATTTAATTCCTTTGCCACATAAATCCGCTGTAAGTATGATCTAAATCGTGCTAATCCAGATCTGTAAAAAGAGGCCTTTCTTTTCCATTTTCTTTGGATTTAAACCCTTTGGAATAGGAATCGCTTGTCAATGTGTGCGTGTTTGTAGCGCTGTGCTCCGGTCTGAGATCTGCACTAACTTTTGCAGTGTTCCTGCTCCAAGAGTGGGACCCACTGGAAGGTTTTTTACAGAGAGAGAGCAAGGTCTTGTCAGTGAACTGTGAGTTCTTCCTCCTGCCAAGGAGGAAGCCAGGGCAGAGATTGCCTGGTGCTGTATTTGATTGCAGAACAAAGAAGGAAGTCATTAGGCCATACCCTTTCTCTGTGTTCCCTTCCCCTGCACGGATGTGAATTTTGGACCGAGACTTGAGGGCTCCTGAAGGCAGGGGAGAGCTCGTTCCCTGGGAGGGAGCAGAGCCCTCGAGCTGTGCCCTGACCAGCTCTGGCTTTGCTGCCAGCTGAAACAAGAAGTTACGTACGATTCTGTTTTTCTCCTTCCCATATTTCTTTTTTTTCCATTAGCTTTAGAGTCAGTTAATGTTTATACAGACTGAGTCACTCATCCCTACCCAGCCACCAAAGAATGCATTTAATTCACAGCTCGAGAAGCAAACCGAATGTTTAAATTGACTCAACCTTTGTGGAGGCTTTGATCCGTTCTGGAGCGCAGTGACTAACCAGGGCAGTCAGATTGCAGGACCCAGCTCGGCGCTGGGGCTGGGGGATCATTCTCACACAGAGCCCCAGTGTGGGGCAGTCCGGGAGTGGCTCAGGGCCGGGACAATGTCTGATTTCTGCAGCAGCCAGCGACACTCAGCTCTCCGGGAGTGCCACCCCCTTCCTGTGGCCTGGGCACCAGGCTTGGCTTCGCAGTGCTGGATACACACAAAGCAGAGCGTGCAGAGCCTTGGCTGGTCCTGTTTCAGAGCATGTGCTCCTTGGTCAGGCTGTCAAATGTCAAACCAGTGGTAGCAAAAAAAGTCAATCGAATGCGATCCGAGACAACAGCATTAAAATAAGCCTTTTTCTCTGTCCCATCCCATCTCTCTGCTGTCAGTCCCTCCCCCCATTATTCCTCACGCTCCTGGAGCAGTGTAGGATTTGAATGCAGCTGGATTGAAGGTGTAAATAACTGAGCTGTGTGTGGCTGGTGGTGGGAAGTATCCTTGATCTCTCTCCTCTGGGGACTCTGCAGGATCTGCAGTGTGTCCTTTCCAGGGTGTAGTGCCATGCTCATGTCTCTGACCACTGTTCCATACTGAACCAAGAGCTCCAGAGCCTTGGAGAAAGGGGGTAAATTGTCTCTTTTGAGCCGTGCAATTCCTGTTGTACGTTTTCTGGGGAGCAGCCAGAAATCCCTGCACACTGCCTCTCTCTTCTCCCTCTTATGCACACTCTGTCTCTCTAGCTTTTCCCTTGCCTTTTGTGCCAAGAATGTGGTGGGGGAAGGGGGAACCGCACAGGAAATGCCTCTTCTTTTCTCTAACGACATTTCCAGCTGCATTTGGATGGGAGAATTCGAGGAGGGGGAAAGCATCAAATCAGTGGAAAGTTGTTCAGCTGCCAAGTCAAACTGGTACATTTTAGCTCTGGAGACAGTAGAGCCTTTTCTCCTGAATTTTGGCCCATTTTGAGAGTTCCGTTTTTGGAAAAGCAGGGGGAAAAGAAGTTAGTGACATCAGTGCTCCTGGGTTTTATTTATATGTGTATGTTTTCGGCAGAAGTGAAGCTAAATTGTAGCTTTGCTTTGAAAGGTTAAAAGTGCAACGCGTTTAGGAAAGCCTGAGCAGGGTGATGCCTCTTTCTTTCCTAGCAAGGAGTGTCTGCCTCTCTCCATCCCTTATCCATCCACACGCCCACGAGTGGTGCCAAACCTCCTGCTCTGCCTCCCATCCCTCTGCTCCGCGTTGTGCACCTGGGGATGTGCTGAAGCAACACCCTGCAGTGCAGGCTCAGCCCTTTCCCAGCAGCTGTGCATGGATCCGGGCAGGGAGAGCCTCGCAGGAGCAGAGAGGGGAGCTGCAAAGGGAAGGAATGGGAGAGGCGGAGATAGGACGGGAGATGAAAGGTGTTGTAGCCAGATAGCAGCATTTCTTCTCTTCATCTCAGGCCAGCAAGACGGAGGAGTTCTCCCCAAGTTGTCTGAAGTGTTGCAGGAGGAGATGGGCTCTGCCTGTGGCAGGCTAAATTTGGAGTTTATCTCTCTCCTTGGTTCCGTGCCCAGCAGCCTGAGATCCTTTGTTCCACTCATGTTCAAACAGTCTTCGTTTTGTGGCTCGTGAGAGTAAAACTTGTGGTGGACCCAGCAGCAGTGGCAGCAAGCACCAGAATGGCTCCAGCGGTGGCTGTTAGAGTTTTAACAGCTCAAGTGCTGTGGATTTTGCAATTGTTTGCCATATAAACTGTGTTTCTTTGAGTAAGGTGCAGTGAGACATCAAAGCTCTGCAGCAGTTTTACCTTGTGAAAAAAATGTAAAAGCAGGAGGACAGAAAGGAGAGGGGGGAAAGCAGCTTGTTATTAGCAGCCTGGTTGTCTGCATTTAGAAAACCTATTAAAAATGCATCATGCTGAGGAGACAGTCTGCACAGTGTGTAAAAAAGATGGGTTGCAGTAATTCTGTCTCGGTGTGTCGAACCACAGCCTCAGACAAAATACACAGGATGGGGAAAGGGGGTTGGGAAGAGGGAGTTCTAAGAAAAGTTGTTTATTGCAGTGCAGTTGTGTTCTGGACTGGAACCAAATGCGTGACTGAGAGGGTCAGGGAGGAGCTGCAGCAGAGAGGAAAAGGGACAGGAGGTTGAGGGTGCAGGACATCTGCAAGGCTGAGGTGATGCTCTGGTGAAGGGACAGGAGATCTGGAGTTGAGCTCAGCTGGATTGATCCCAGTCCCTCCTGAGCTCAGTAAATCAGAGCTGACTTTCTGGAAGTCACGTGGCAGGACATTGATGGGAATCTCCAATATGACTTCACTGAAACACAAGAGTTGTTTGATTCCTCTTCTCTTTGCATTTGCTAAGGCTAAGAGGAGTGCACAGAGAACGTCCGGAGGAGGTGGGGGGAGGGAATGGACAGTCCAGTCAGGGAGTTCTCTGTGTTTGAGGGACTCTGCACAGCTCTGCTTTGCCCTGGACCCTGGTTGGTGTCTTCACAGAGTTTCAGGTCACAGCAGCAGAGGAGGTGAATCAGTCACCTGCATCAGCGTCGTCCTCACGGGTGCTGAGTGTGGCATTGGCCACGGGAGACACACTCTGTGCCCAGGGTGTGCCACGGCCTGGCTGAGGACAGACAGGGTGAGCAGCATCTCTCACAGTCCAGATGTTAGTCCTGGGGCTTCTCCCCAGATCTGCAGTCGCTGCACTTAGCACAGAACACGTCTCTGGCAGCATGGACGAGCAGATGGGGTCTAGAGCAATGCCAGCTCCTCTCGTGGTGCTCTGCAGCCTTCTGTCTCCATGTGCTCAGGAGGAGAGGGGAGGGAGTGTTGGAACTTCCCTCTTCTCGGGGTGAATCCCCATTTGCCCCCAGGGACCCCACACATGCTGGAGTCACCAAACTTGTCCTGCACGTGCTGTTTTCACAGTGACTGCACAGGGGAGGTTGGTGTTTCCTGCAGATTGGGAGGGAAGGAGCAGCAAGGGAGCTTTGAGCCTGCCCCTCCTGATAGCAGGAATTGTTTTCTCTTGGCATTTCCATACTCTGTGCTGCTTTTCTTACCTAACATTGCAGAATAATGACTGTAATACTGCAGGGCTGGGAGTTCACTGGCTCTGACCTTTTGGAAGTCTTTTTGCTCAAAGATTTGAGGCTTCTTGTGTTGAAAGGCCAATAAGAATTACTCCAGCAAGCCCTGAAACGTGATAAATAATTTCCTCCATTTACTACTTCTTTGTTGTTCTCTCTTGAGTCTGTTATATGAAGATTCGTCGTCAGTGAAATGCAGTAATGGAGCAGATCAGTGTCCAGCAAGGTATTTTCTCACAGTCTCTCCACTCAGAACTTCATTTTAACATTGGGAAGAGTATTTTGTCATGGTTAGATAAAGGAGAGGTGTCTAATGGCCACACGTGGCTGTGGACACACAGCTGAGCTGTTCTGATCCTGTCTGGCAGGTCAGGGCACAGAGCACAACTCTACTAGAGTTGGGGTTTGTTCTTAGTTGTACTGGGTTTTGTGGCAGATTATTGTGTCCTCTTACCTTTCTCCAGCTGCAGAAAGTTTTAAAGGTGTTTAATTCGTGTGTGGTTTGATGTCTGCAGAGTCCTGTGTGAGTGAGGTATGTGCTGATGGTGTG
>NW_008676741.1:13867-34428 GCF_000695815.1 Acanthisitta chloris | reverse complement strand
CTGCTGGGCCTGAATTTGGCCTTAATTGTCTGTGGTAGGTACTTGTTCATAATGTTGTTATGCTGATCATGTAGAATCAGGGACTATCCTGAGCTGGGACCCACAAGGATCATCCTGCTTTCCTGGACAGGCCCCGCAGTGCTGGATAGATGGGACTGTGCCTTTACCCTGAGCAGCTGAGAACAATACCTTGAAGGATCAGATGTGCTTGGCAGCCTGTGGGGATCCTGGACATTTCTTTCCATGTCTCTGTGTTTCTCTTGAGTCTGCCCTGGGCCAGGCTGTGTTTGTGGAGCTGGAGGTTGGCTCAAACTCGCTGTTATGTCGGTTTCTATGGAGGGAAAAGAAAACAGAAGGGTTGCCAGACCTGGAAGAGTATTAAAAAAGGAGAAGAAGGAAGTGGCGGGAGGGTGGTGAGGGGAGTGTGGGGTGGAGGAGAAATGTGATCCTCTGGTGCGCTGAAGGTGAAGTCTTGATTTCACCCCTCTCTCCCTCTTTTTGAATTCTCAGTGGTGGGTTTTGACTTGCAAAGTCAACCTGAACCCTGTGTTTTTAACAGAGGTGTTTCCAGCGGGAATGGCTTGACCATGACCCCAGCTGGTGTGGGACACAGAGGTGGGTTCACCCGTGGTAGATCAGAGCTGCTTTAGGTTGATTTCTGTCAGAACCTCTGGGTGATCTGCAGAATTAGAGATTAATGGAGTGTGTGTTTCATGCAAGTGGTTCCAAACCCTCTCTTGCCTTTCGTAGGTTTTTCAGTCTGGACCAGCTCTGTGCTCTGCTGCTTTAGGAGCAGTTTCAGACCATTCCCCTCATCTTCCCATCTACAGTGAGTTATATTTCAGTAGGTGCATTTCAAGTGTCTCAGTAGCAACCTCTGGCATCAGATAAAAGCCCCTGCAACCTTCCTGCTAATGGCACTGAATGGGTTTTATCATCCTGCTCTCCATCTGCCTGGGGTAGAAGGTCTCTTAAGATCTGACTCCAGGGAGCTCTCGTAGCTTCCTGTAAGGCAGCGAGGCATGACGTGTGCCGAGCGGGATGTGGGGGCACCAAAACACATCCAGGAGGAATTGTCTGCCCTCAGATTCACTCTCTGGCCTCCAGCCTCTTGACAGATGTCAATGTTTTCACCTATCCCTTCGTAGCTGTGCTTTGGGATGACTTCTGAAGCTGTTCTGGAGGAGTTTGTAGCTTTGGGCTGCTGTGTCACTAGAGGTGAGACCTTCACCCTCATTTCCCTCACACAGAACCTGAAGCAGCTCCAGGAAGGGCTGGTGGTATCTCTGCAGGGTCCCAGACTCAGGCTGGAAGGAAATTGTTGTGTCTTTGGGTGCAATTACAGTAACTCAGGCCTGAGATTTGGCAGCTCCCCCTGGGGCCAGGCCTGGCGCTGGGCTCAGGGAAGCTGGGAGCAATTTATGGTTTTGTGCAGAAACCAGACAGAATTTCTGTGGTTTTTTCCCCCCCTGAGTTTTGGTTTTATTGGCTTCAGCAATAGTCATAGGACACATACAGACATACATAGCTGAAGTGAAAAGGAACCCTCAGTGCTGTTTCTCACGGTGGAATATTCAGTGGTTCCTCATTATGAGGAATATTCCCTTCTGTGGAGACCAAAAGGTGGATCTCTCAGGATTGCTGAGTCACAGAACTTTGGTATCTTTGTCTTGAAAAGAAATCCCCAGCTCTGGTTTGTGTAAACTTTCCTCTGCTGAGAAAAGTGTCACATTTTGGGCTCTTCTTGTTTCCGCATTTCATGTTAGAAATCAAGACAAAAGGAACAAGTTCTGTACTCTGTGGGCATAGTTATTTGCACCTTAGGGCTCAGTGTAATTGCTTTTACAGGTAGATAATGTTCTCAGAAACAGTCTAAGAGCATGTTCTGTTTTATATGTTGTTTTCACAGAGAAAAGATTGTTAAAAGAGAAGAAACACACCAGAATTTTGTAGATTAATGCCAATCTTAAGCTAAACGTACGTTTGCTTCAAGCAGCTCAGTGTGTCTTTTTTTTTACTGAGTATGTTGGTATTTTTCCCTGGGTTAAGACAGGTGAAAGCACAGCACAAGGCACAGACACACACAGGGATCTTCACCTGTCTGGCCAAGAGCAGAAGGGAATTTTGTGGTAAGATGTTCTCGCTCAGGTGGGATTTTGTTCCTGTTAGTGTTGCTTGGAAGTGTCCATCCATTCCTTCAGGACCTGCTGTTCCTGTGGGTGTCCTGTCAGTGTCGATGTGAAGAGCCTTTCAGCTGCAGCCCAAAGGTCAGCATGGAGAAGAGCCTGGGAAAGGAGTTTCTCCACATGGTGGTTGGTTTTAGAACAAAGCCTGGAACACTTAACCACATTTCCCCTTTTATTTTGACAGTTCAGACAGTGACCACAGGAAAGGCAGTTCCAAACATCTCAATTGCAGTGTGGTCTGGAGGGTGAGACGTTTTCTGGTGTGATCCTCCTTGTTCCTGGAGCAGTGGGGGAAGGTCATCCCTGGGGGGATGATGGGGAGTTTGGGTCTGAGCTGTGGGATCCCAGCAGAGCTCAGATTGCTGTTCAGTCTACCCTGGTGTGTGACCACAGGGACTGAGGTTATTTGTGGTAGCTCTGCTGCTGCTGTGTGTGCAGGGTCCAACTGCTGCCTGGGAGTGGTGTTTGTGGTAGGGGGCACAGGCTGCTGAGCTCCTCCACCTGAAAACCTCCTTGGTCCCCTCGGTAAACACTGGCCTCAGCTGGCAGCTGCAGCAGGGCAGGAGTTTATTTCTTGGAATTCGGTAGACCTGAAATCTCTGTTAAATGTTAACTTTGCAGAGGCACATGCATCAGCACTCTGAGCCACCGGAAAGAGATGATAGAGAACATGAACTGAGCCAATTTTTGGCCTTTGCCAGCCTTGTGTCTCCCTCCCTCTCCATGCATGTCTGTGTGACCTGGAGAACCTGCAGACAGCTGTGCACCATCGAGTAACTCTGATGGTTCAGAGTCTGATCATAGAAGAGACCGTGCTGCAAGGATTTAATCCCATTCCCCCTTTTTCCAGGGTGTTTTCATCTAAGTGAGCCTGGTGGTTGCCATAGGAGAAACTCAGCAGCTCAGAGGCAGTTGCTGAAGTGTTGACTCATAGATCGAGTGCTAAAGAGGTGTTTGAGTCTGTGGAACTGTTATCAGGAATGGCACAAAATGTCTCTCTTGACTCAGTTTGTAAACTCCATATGCATATATAATGAACAAAGAGACCTTGTTAAACAGACAGTTTTGACCTCAGAAAGGGGAAAAAAAAATCCAGAATTTTAGCTTAAGTTTAAGCAGTTTCTCATTCAGATTGAGCTTCATTCTGTGGAGGCCTGAGAGGAGAAATGTCTTCCTGTTGTATTCATTTGCTGCTTTTAGGAGTTTCAGCTAGTCATTTTAATATTTTTCCTCTTTCTTCCCAACAAGAGTTTGGACTCATTCCAGGTTTGTGTCAAACTAGGACATTGGATGACAATTGAAAGAACTGAATCTGTGTTGAATCTTCCCCGAGCTCTGAGTAGGCTAAGGAGGATAATCTGAGCAAGGGAATGGTCTGGATTTGCCGCCCCAAATTTCAGGTTTATTTTCTGTGACAGTTGTGTAAATCTGGAATGAGTCCCTGCACATCATCTGGGCATTCATTTGTTGACTTTTGCTGCTCTCCATGCTGATGGCAGCGCGTCCCTCTCGGATCCCACGCTGTGATTGCAGGCTCCATTTCACAGCAACACCAGCACCAGCTTCATTACTGGAGCAGAGGCTGCAAACCAGAGCCGTGACCTTCTGTGCTTGGTGCTCTGTAAATGCATCGAGAGGCATTGACTTCCTCCTTGAAATCTAATTTGGCAGAAAATGAAGCAAATGAATGAGACTGTTGAGAGGAGGACAAAGGTAATGAGTAGGTGCAGCAGGAGTCGAGGTGGCTGTTGTGCAACCTGATTGTTTTATCATACTGCTAAATATTGCTAAGTATACACATATCCATGTAACCCACACCGACTTCCTGCGCCCAGCGCAGCCTCTGCTTGCCTGGAATCATACTGGGCATGAGAGCAGCTCTGGATGGGGAGCAAAGAGGTCTCGTGGGGGAGCTCAGGCAGGAGAATTCCCTCCTGGCATCACTCCATGCAAAGGTGGCCTGGGCAGGGACCACCAGTAGGCACAGTCTGTCAGGGGCTGCAGAGATCCTTCCACGGGCTGGAAGGTCGTGTCCCAAACCTCTTCTGTAACTTTGTGACATCAGGTTGTTTGTATTTGGGAAAGAACAGCAGTGATGGGGGAATCAGATTTCTGAAGTTTGGATTTTTTGCTGCTGTTTGTTTTAGAGACGAATTCCAAAGCACCTCAGCTATGTAGTAAAAATAATAATATCTACTTTGCCCTCTCCCAGTTCCCGTGTGAGCTGTGCACTCCTCTGTTCCAGCCATTCACATTGAGCTGGGGCAAAAACATTTGCTTCTCCCAAGGCTTGTTTAGACTCCAACCATTTGCTACCTTAGCACAGCTCCGAGTGGAGATGGTAAACTATTGACAAATGTAACTGGTCCCATCTGTGTGGAGGGAGCAGGAGCTGGGACTGTTTACAGTGCATCCTGGAGCCTCAAGTAAGGCTCCTCTGGCTCCAAGTATCCTTTTAATTTACACAGATGTTCCTTCATCATCTATTCTTTTCAGGCTGTTGGAACGATCAACAATTTAGTCTAATTGTGCTGGATGTTTGGGCTCTGGGGCTGTTTATTTTGTCTGTATGTCTGGAATAGTCACTCTTTCAAGGACTTGAGTCTGCTCTGCAGACCGCACATGATTTACAGGGGAATGGGCTGTGTGTCTGCTGAAACCTTGGAGATGATGTGACCAATTTCCAGCACTGTTCTATTCCTGGCCCTGCCACGTGGCAGTTTCCTCCCTCGTCCAGGTGCAGAGGTGATAGCAGTTACCTGGTAGTGCTGGGAAAGGGCTGTTCCTCTGCTGGAGATGTCTGTAGCCAATTCCTGCATTGCTGTGTCTTAACACCTAAAATCCTCTGTATTTACCCCTGTAAAGCTTGTGGATCAAAGCATCCAGCACCAGTGTGTGTCAGCTTGGGCTCCACAGCCAGCCCAGTCCAGGGAGATCCTTCCCAGTGCAGCAGTTGCAGTTTCCCAGTTAAGTTTGTGTTCCCTGGTAAATCAGAGTTGGGTTTTGTGGTGGTTTGTCTTTAAAAAAAACCCCAAACTTTACATTATTTGTTGTCTTTTTAAAAGAGAAACTTTACCTTTTTGTCTTTTAAAAGTAACAAACTTAATGTTGTTTGTGGTTTGTCTCTTTCATGAGGAAGGTACTGATTGTAAGTAAACATTTGGGATGACAAAGGCTGACAAAGCTTGGTGGGTTCAGCCTGGCACACCTCAGTCCAGGAGATCCTATCCTGGTTTGTTCCTGTGATCCCTGATAAAAATGGATGTTCTTGTAAGGAGAAACTAAAAAAGCAGTGGAGTAATTATTCCCTTTTTGACAAATCCGATGGCTCTTTAATAGCTGTAGTCAAACAACCCTTCTTCACCTCTCTTGATCATGATAGATAATCAATTGTCTGCGACAACCCATGTGTAATAAAACACTGGTTAGTGCAGGAAAACCCAGTGCATGGAGAAAGAAAGAGCCTTTAATGACTATAAGACTATTATTTAATCCCAGTATGTTCCTTGGAGAGTTCTTGAGTTTATAGAAGTGTCCCAGTCTGCAATACATCAGGTTTGCAATTAATAGCTGGTTTTCACTGATGAAAGGTGTTTATAGGGTGACTCAGGTATTGCTAACACAACCTGTGATCTCAGGTGTGTGTGTGGCATCAGGTGCAGGTCCAGGTGACACTGCTGGGGCAGAGGGGAGCAAAATGTACTGTGCTTTGTTAGGAGTGCAGTGCTGAACTTCTCCCCTGGACACTGTGACTTTATTCACAAGGAGTGTTGGTTGTTCTTACTGCCAGGAGGAATGATGTGCAGGGCTGCAGCCCACCTGATGGAGGCTGTTAGTAACCAACCTTGGCCACTGCGTTGGTTTGTCACTTACTGCATTTTTCCACACCAGCTGTGGGGATTTGGGGATTTGGGAAGCTCAGTGAGTGTGTGTGTGCTTTCCACACACAGCTGGGCAGTGCTCACATGCTCTCTGAGTTATTTTCAGTGTAAATGCAGCACCTTGGTTGGTGTTTCAGCTCTGACCAGCTCTTGCACTGAATTTTCTTGGTGATTCTGTGGCTGTGGTTGATGGTTTTGCAGGCTGAGCACAAGGGGAAGTGTATAGCCCATGTTTACTGTGGGGACTGGGGTGCTCAGAGCTGAGGTGAGCAGGAACATCAGGAGGGATCTGGTTTTTAGGTGTAAAGCTCCATTGGAACAAAGGCACTGAACCATTCTGGAGACAGGCTGTAAAAATGAGGTTGTCTCTTCACCACTGCAGGTTGTTCTGTTCTGGGGTGAAGTAGACAATACTTCCCTGGAGTGTCAGTGTTACCTCCTGGAGAAGTTTCTCTGGTTGGGTGTGCTCTGTGCCTTCTGAGGTGGAGCGTTTGGGGAAATCAGAGTTAAAGCTGGCAGCTAAGCAGAGGATCTGTGCAGGGCAATTTAGTGCCAGAGGTTTGGGGGAGGGAGAGGTATTTTCCCCCACTCTCCCATGGCCTGGGTGACTGGTGTGTGGCCGCTGTGTCCTGCAGTGCTGGGAGGAACCCTCAGTGCATGGTGACCATAGTGACATTGCTGGGTGTTTGTTCTCTCTTTTTGCAGGGATAGACCAAACTTCACAGTCGAGGCAGATGCCTGTGTTTGTTTCAGTGGCCTTTTCGGGCAAGCCGTGCCCGTGGGAAAGGAAAGAATTTCTTGTTTTCTTCTTGTGAGTCTTTATCACCTTCCAAACGGTGTGCTTTGCACCAGATTACTCTGCCTGACTTTCCTCTTGGAAGTCTTTTAGGCTAATAGCCAGTGGAAAGAGCTCTTTCCTGTTGCTCCTTTTCCTGCGGGTGCAAATCTGCTGGTGCTTTGCAATTCTATCTGTGCATCTCCCGACACTTGGCAGAGATGTGTTAATTACAGGCTCCTGATGGGTGATTTTCAATGGGTTGGGAGAGAAATTCATGACTCTGCTCTTGGTTTAAGCCCTGTTCTCCCCGTGCTGGGCACTGGGGAGGTATTTTCAGGGCTGTGTCCAGTTCTCTCTCACTGCAGGAAGAGACATTGAGGGGAAACACCTCAAGCTGTGGCAGAGGAGGTTCAGGTTGGACATCAGGAGGAATTTCTTCATGGAAAGGGTTGTCAGGCATTGGAATGTGGAGTCACCACCCCTGGAGGTGTCCAGGGAACCACTGGGGGAGGCACTCAGTGCTGGGGTCTAGTTGACAAGGTGGTGGTCAGTCCAAGGTTGGGCTTGGAGGTCTTTTCCAGCCTAAATGATTCTGTGGTTCGTAGTCCAGACTTCACCCATGACTCTGTAGGACCCAGTTGTCCTCTTGCTGTCGGACTTCACCCATGACTCTGTAGGACCCATTTGTCCTCTTGTTGTCATGAGTAGTACTGGAGTCAGAAATGTGAGTCCTGTCACAGTTGAATGTGCTACATCTGTAGAGTCTACAGCCTGTCAGTGTCAGCATTCCATGGAAATGTGCACAGCTGTCCTAATGCAGCAATATCAGCTCTCAGGAGGTATTTTAACAGGCATAATGTTACTGTTCTGATCCTTGAGGTGCTGTAGAACAACACCCAACACGTTGGGGTTGGATCCTTCTGCTTCTCTCTGTTGGTCTCAGAACTCTGACATGGTTTGGGTTAAAAATGCTGTGCAGATCCCTTATGCATTTCATTTCTCTGGAGGTGGGAACATGTCCAGCCCGTGATTGATGGTTTTTTGGCACTTGTTCAGACATTTTACTTTGCTGGGATGGAGAAGGTTCTTACTCTGGAATTGGATCCAGCCTTCCCTGTGCTGCACAGCTCCTGCTGCCTGCACACTGCCTGCTCTTGCATTTGTAGAGAACAAACACAGAGAAAAAGCAGCAGAAAGTACAGCAGGCCTGAAATATTTCTGTTGATTCTGTGTAGATGAAATCTAAGATGTCAGAAGAGATAGACATGTACTTCCTGCTGCTTTTTCCCTCTTGTCACCCTGCCTGGGTTCCTGTGGTTGCTGGGATTTTCTTCCACAGCCCCAATCCAGCTGACCAGGAGAGTTAAATATGAGCAGTCAATGTGCAAGGACAACTCCTTCACAAAGTTTTCAGTGAAAGTTAGAAATCTTCCCCAGCTGAGGATTTCTGAGGCCCTTGGTAAGCCAAATTGGGAAGCCTGTGATAAATGCTGGGCCTGAAGTGGGACCTGATTCCAGGAGAAAGAGATGTGAGTGTCCCAGGGGAGTGTGGGACAGACAGGTGTGTCCCAGCAGAGTCAGATTTCCCCCAGCACAGCAGAGCTCCCTGTGCAGAGCAGGGTTTGGAGGGGAATGCAGGCCTGGAGCATCCTTAATGCTGGAGCAGCTTTGGAGCAGCTCTGTAATTTGGAATGTGAGTGACGTCAGTTCTCCTGGCCATCTGGTTAGAAAATCTAGTTGTAACTGAAAATATCCAGCCCTTTTTTCTCCATTGCTAGGTGGTGACTACACACTTATGTAATTTAACAGCTCGAATTCTTTTCCATTCTGGAGATCTCTTCACAGAGCCCTGACAGAGGCAAAGCTGCTGCAGGGCCATCAGCAGCCTCTCCCCAGCCCCTGCCCCCAGTGAAAGGGCTGCGGGTTAGAGCTGTGATTGTTCTGCTCTTGGGTAGGTGACCTTGGCCAAGTACATCCTCATTTCTCTACCTCAGTTTCCCCCACTTATTAAACAGTGCTAATGACACTTCCTATCTCACAGGCATTGTTAGGATCTAATGAGTCATGCTATGAAACACTTAGCACTGCAGCGAGGTATTGTTATAATTACTGCCTGTGGTGTTCTGCTCATTCCCTGCCTGTTTTTCCCCCTTTTTTTTCTGCTCTGCACAACCAAACATCCCAGTTTGCTGCTGGTCTCTACCTATGGAGCTGCACTGGTCCTTCTGCAGGGGTTGGTAAAATCATACTGATGAAAAACATGCATGAAAACGCACTGTGTGATAGAGTCTGAAAAAACAAAGGGATCCAGAGCTGTCAGCCATTTCCTGAGCCTTTTTCGTGGCAAAACTCACCAGAACAGGTTGTAAACCTAGAAACTGTAAGTCTTGCCATCCAAACTCAGTGTTCATATAAAACATTCCTTTTTTACTTACTCAGATTCCTAGTAAATAAATTTTCCAAGGAGAGTAACCACGACGCCCCGTGATTCATTTTTGTTGAGTGTTTCCTCTAATTCTTGGAGAAAAAGTTAAATCCCTTTGTACTGTTGCTCCTTAGTGCAGCAGAGTCCTGGGCTGAGCATCCCTTTAGTTTCCCCCACTGCACCAGTGACCACGAGAGGAGAACTGGTATCACTGGGGGCAAGTATGACAGAGAATTTGCCACGAGAGGAGAACTGGTATCACTGGGAACAAGTATGACAGAGAATTTACCAGGAAGGAGCTGAAGTTTTAGGATTTAGGGGGAAAAAAGGACTTTTTGAATATTCTTTTTAGATTCTCAGGTCATGCATATTAACGTTTAACTTGGAATGGAAGGAACTGCTCCATCTGATCATTCCAAAGGGAGAAACAAATGATAACTAGAAAACAAGTTGCTCAGTGGCAGTAGGAGCTGGTGGCAGTGTCCTGCCCTGTCCCCTTTTTCAAAGCAAACCCATCACTGCAGGTGAAATGGGGTTTGGATTGGTCTTACAGCAGTGACTTGCTGAAGGACCTGTAGCTGCTGCAGGGAGCAGTGTCCCGAGGGCAGAGCTGCCCCTGCACGTTTGCTCCCTGACAGATTTGCCTGTGTGCCACCACTCTGTGCTCTGACCAAATAAACGAAGGAATAAATCAGTTGTCAATGAATAAATAACAGGGAAACAGCTCCAGCCTTAGGGAGGGTCGTGATAGGCAGGGACTGTGCTCGTTTGTGTGGTAGCAGAGCCTGTCACTGTACAATAAGTTATTTTTTTCCACCTGCCATGCCTAGCTGGAAACTTTTCCCCTTCAGCTGGTCACTGTGGGACTTCATGGGCATCTCCTGGTGCTCTGCACCATCTTGGTACATCAGCACTGAGCTCACCTTTATTTGCTAATCCAAGAGAAAAAAATGATTTCATACCGGGGGGGGAAGAGTGGGAATTACTCAGTGGTTAGGTTTAATTGTTCTGAATCCTTCCAGTGTTTCATGAGCAAATGTACCGAGGAGATGTGCAGTATAGTGGGGAATGTGATGGAAAGGTATAATTTGACCACCTACCACTAGCAGCTGAAAAGCAATTCCAAGGGCTGCATGTCTGTCAGGATTAATCACTGGTTCATGACTGAGGATCCCTCCTTGTTCCCTCCTGCCACCCCTCAGGGTGGCTCCAGCTGGAGGGAGACAGTTCCAGCCCAGCTCTGCGCCCAGAGCACCTTTTGTTTGGTGCAGTTTGGAGTCCTTTGCTGTGGAAATTGCCTTGGGGGAAGAATGGGCAGGGCTGGAAGGGTAACCCCCCAACAGCAGTGCATCTCTAGACAGTTTATGGCCCCCCTGTCTAGTCATTTACCTCCAGCTGAACTCTGGCGATGGACGTGGCCAAGTATTTCATTTGGACAAGAAAAAAAAGAGCATTATTGAAAGGGACTGACCTTTCCATCACCCTCTTCTGTCGTCATGGTGCTTTTATAGCATTTCTCTCGACCAGCCCCTTCCCTTTTCTAAACCACAGTAACTCCCTCCTCCTCCTCCTCCTTCCTCCTCCTCCTCTCAGTCCACCCTCCCTGGAGACTTGGTGGTTACTCTCTGTTTTCACAGACACCTGCCCTGCTGCTCTGGTCTCCCTGAATCCTTCTGGCAGAAGCTGAAATAATCAGCTGTGGTCCATCAGCAGAGCTGGGGGCACTGGGTGACCCTCCCTGCTGGTACACAGAGAGACCAGGACCCAAGGAGTCTTGGGAATGGAGTTCCTTTCCTGCTCTGGGAGAGGACCTGAGGGTGTTTGCATGGCACTTGTGCTCCTGGAGCACTTCTTTTATAGACAGAGTGGCTCTTAGTTCGTGGAGCAGCAAGTCTGGTGCCTTTGCTGTGATCTGAAATCCACTCTGGAAGTGGAAAATGATCCTGTGGAGCTCAGCACTTGTCCCCAGAGCTGTGCTGAGGCCCAGGGCTGTCAGCACTGATGCAGCAGTTCAGGCAGAGCAGATCTGTGCTGGACACCTGTGTGTAGGTGAGTGATGGAGAGAGCACACGTGGCCACAGGAAGTGTGTGTGATGTTCTGAGGGGAAAATCCAGCCTGAAAATGAGATTACTGGCTATCCCTGAGCACACAGGAAACACCTTTGTGTCAGTGCAGTGACAAGAGTGAAACTGTCAATTGATGCTCTTTCATTTGTGTTTTCTTTACACTGATGCCTGGCAATAGAAGGGGTTAATGTCTCTCAGTCCCTCGGGTGAAACCTCAGACAGGTGAGACAGCCACGTCCTTGCCCAGGTTATGTTCGTGCTATTTTTATTTTGCACCTCTGCACATTTTAATCTTCGCAGTAATCATTCTCCCTGAGCATGAGGCTTGAGCAGAAGCCAATAGACAGGGAGAGAAGACAAAGTGCTGCCAGGTTATCCCACCACGCATGTGGCTGGGTTATTGATGAGCCCCGGGCAGGGAGCCAGGAGTGCCTGGCTGCTCTGGATCAGGGATGGGCAGAGCCAGACAGGGGCATCGATCGGCCCTTTAGTGTCATCTGACATGGGGAGAGTGGAGGGAGAGGACAGAGAAAAACTGCAGCCTCAACACTGCTAGGAGCACTGGGGCTCTCTGGGGTACATTGGTGGCCTCTGTCTCTCCTGGAGATGAGTTTAGAACCCTTTCTAGGGAAACAGTCTGTGTGGTTCAGTGTCTGCTAGGGCTGTGTGTGCAAGGGTGGCATTAGGCTCTTGGTGGTGTAAACCCATGGGATGGGGAAAATCGGAGCGAAGTGATTCATTGGAGTGGTAAAAACCTTCAAAACTGATGGCTCAACCACGTTTACACAAGAAAAACACAGTTGATTTGTTATCTGCGTTTTGGGCACAGCTTCAGGTAAAATGGGAGGGTCAGGTTGGACATCAGGAGGAATTTCTCCATGGAAAGGGCTGTCAGGCACTGGAATGTGGTGCCCAGGGAGGTGGTGGAGTCACCATCCCTGGAGGTGTCCAAGGAACTGGACATTCAGTGCTCTAGTTGACATGGTGATGGGTCAGAGGTTGGGCTTGATGGTCTCAGAGGTCTTTTCCAGCCTAAATGATTGTGTGATTTATAGGTGAAACATCTTTCCCAACAGGAAGGAGTTGCCTTTCCATCTCTGGTTCCTGCTCCAGAGCTTTCTGTGTGCTGGGGGATGTGCACGTTGGGTTTCCTTGTGGTTCTGAACCATCAGATCATTTTTGTCCTACTGAAATATGTAATCATTGAGAGAGAGCCATTCATTAAAATAATTTTTTAGCCTCATTGTTTTGTGTGGAGGAGAAAACACCACAAAAATAAATCTGACTTATGCATGAGGCATAAAAGTGTTGTCTAAGATGCTAACAAATCTCAGTCAGCTGATATGAGTGAGCTGGGAGGAAAGATGCTCAACCATTGCCCCTTTAAACAGGGATTGTCTTCTACAGGGTTTGAACAGGTTTGGGAGGATATTTGGGCACTTATTTCTCTCTGTGGAGTCTTGTCCATGAACCTGAATAAACCTCAGGCTAAGTTATAGGTGTTTGAGTCTGTGCTGATAGATTATCTGGTGTGATTTAGAGCATCTACTTCAGGATGAGTTGCAGTCCAAAAGTGCCTTTCTGTTGCCTGCAGGGGAATCTGGACAACTCTCCCAAATATAGACAGCTCCATGTAAACACCGAGGAGCAGATGATAGCTCTGGTGAACCCAATTTAAATAGCCAAATTCCACATATAGGTTCTCGGGTTAGAACTTGGCACATGAACTTACTGTGTGAGAACACAGTGAACAGGTCTGTCATGTGGAGATGTGAGATGTCAGGAAAAGGAGAAAAAGAAAAAGAGCAGCTCATGTGGAATGTCCACTTTTGGAAAACATCATCATAGGCTAACTTACACCTTCTTTTTAATTGCACTCCATGCTCTTGTCCAGTGATGCACTGAGCCCTTTAGAGCTTCCCCAACTGTGTCCTCCAATGGTTTTCTGCAAGTGTTTGGAAAGAAAGATTTGAGAACTGAACGTTGAACATGTAGAACACAAAACTCATGAGCTCCATCTTGACTAGTTTCCCAGCTGGACTTAATGGTGCTTAACCTAATTAAAGAATTAGGAAAATGAGAATCTTTGGGGTTTGTTTTCTATGAAAACATGAGTGCTGTTTGTGTAGTGCCTTCTACTGGAAAATACCAGGCTGTGGAGAAGCTGTGGCTCTGTTTGCACTCGTGTTTACATTGGGTTTACCTAAAGCCGCTCGCGTCGCGTCGGGGCAGAGCCAGGAATGAAGCACAGTCGTGCTGACCTTCAGGGCTGTGCAGCCAGCACTGCTGCCCCAGGCTGACAGGCACAGCATGCTCCAGCTGCACGGGGAGAAGGGTTAGTTTAATTTTTTTCCCTGTGAAAACAAGGTTTATTGGGAATACCATGAGCTATGTGCCCTCCACGTCAGCTGGAGTGAGGGGAAAGGAGGTAGAGCCAGTGAGGTTGGCACAAACCCTAAGTCTGTGGCTCCTGCTTGACTTCAGTAGACCCTAAAATTAGGCTACTGGCAGCTATTTGTGCAGTGCCCTCACTCCTAAGGACCATTTCATCACCCCTTGTTCGGAATTTTGGGGTGAGACCGATATGCAAACTACAGAAATTAATTTACCATACAAAGAGTGGAGTTGAGGCTTGGATTTTTGGTGGGATTTCTGACCAGCTTTAATTCTAATCAGAAAGGGGAAGAAGGATCACAGTGATGTGAATCCTTTCCCACTCATCTGAGGCTGCCTTGACTTGCATCCCCCGTGGGTCCTGCTGGCCCTGCAGTGTCTGCTGCTGACAGCACATGATTTCAGTCTCTAATTCTATTAGTCATGACCCAAATCAGCTCTAAAATGGTTAAACACATAGAAGAGGAGTAGGAGTAGAGTGTCAAGAATAGCTTGGAAGAAGATGTTATCCCACATACCAAGGAGTTGGTATCTCTAAGGTGTCACAGTGATGGAAGTGAGGAGAGGACTGAGCTGCCAAGTCGCCTGAGCAAGTAACTATTGACTCCCAGTGGAACGTGCACTCCATGAACTGGAGGTATCCCGTGGTGCTCCCAGGGCAGAGCTTCCCTGAAGTTTGGGGGAAGCTGTTCTTGTGCTGCTCCTTGGCAAACAATACCCCCCAAACCTGGTGGTGTTAGGGAACAGGATCAGGAGCCAGAACCTTCATCCTCAGCTCTGCCTCACTCCTCGTGAGTCACTTGGCCTGATTTGTTGTGCAGCAGGCACAGGAACAGGCTCATGGATCTGCTGCTCAGCTGCTGGCTCTTCACTCAGGCCATGAATGAAGTCTGTAAAACTGGGACTAATTTCTGGGGCTAATTGTCACTAGCAAGGCGTTTTTGGCATTACTGTTTGGTTTGCTCAGTGCAGAGCTGTGGAAATGCTGCTCCATTTACATCTCTGATAATCCTGTTTCTCACCACTCCAAACATGCTGTCATGCTGCCTTTGGAGGGAGGGAAGGAACCACAGACCTACAAAGTGGAAAACTGTAGGAAAGAATGTCAGGAGCAGCGACAGGGTCTGAGGGAGCTGTGCTGGGAGTTTGCAGTGATGTGTGAGAGGAGTGTGGGCAAAGCACCTTCCAGGGTGCTGTTACTGCATTCACATTAAGTGCAGCCCTTGGTTCATTTGCATGTCTTAGTTTCTTGGTGCTCACCAGGAGCTTCACACCCTAACGAGAGGAAAAGTGACCCAGAAGGAGCAAATTTCCAAGATAGTTTAGCAGCACACATTTGCCAGGGATAGATATCACCTCCCTCTGGATTTTGGAGGGGAATGGGGCAGAGCTCAGTGTTGGAGCTCTCCCTTTAAGGCTTGTGGTTATAGTCCATGTTTTAATCGCTGCTTTGATCTGATTAAATCCTCAGCCACAGAGAAATCAGCTTAGAGAAACATGTCTCCTGTTGAACCTGAGAGCAGCAGCAGTTCAGAAAACCAAGCCAAGCCAAATACCATTAGAAAAAAATAAAGGCTTTAGCTCTCACAAATAGTCTGGTGACGTGGTGGATCACTGAGCACTGCAAGTGCTTCAGGACATGGGGAGTCCTCACCTCACTCTCTGTGCCTCCATCCCTGGCCCAGGCACCAAGTGAAACCTTCTGGGTTTGGTTGGGGGTTTATCCTTGTGCTTTCTGCCTCTTCACACCAAGTCAGGAGTCAGGAGTGTGTGGGATGGAGGACAGGGAGGAGTTAGGTGCTCTGCCTGGAGTTGGAGATCAAATGAGTTTTAATCTCCTCCCAATCTGTCTGTCGCCTTATTACCCTCAATCTCCTTTCAAGATGCTCTTCAGATCCATACATGGGTCTCCTTACCGAGATTATAACACAAGAAGTATCCCATTAAACAATTCCCATGGCACCCTGCAAAAATCCTTAATCTGTGGATCAATATTAAAGCTGTCAGGAGGAAAAAGGGGTGGAAACTCCACTTAAAATGAGAAATGTGTTTTCTCTGATCTCAGGTTTGCCCTGTGTTACTGACTGAGGAGCTTTCAGCAGGCTCTGGGTTCATCCTTACTAATACAGACAGGGAATGTCTATCACTGGCTGCTAATCCTAAATTAAACTTCCCACATTTTTCATGTTGTTTCACCTGATCTTTTAAGTCAGCAGGACTGCAGCAGGTTCATCCTAGAGTGAAAATTAAGGCTCATTTCTCCCCGAACTCACATGCAGGAGGAGTCAGGATATTTGAGTCTTGGTTAGGAAAATTCTGCAGGAGAGTCAGTCTCTCCTGCCCATGCCTTCATCTGAAATTCCAAGGAAACTGCATTTTGCAGTTAAGTCTTTGTTTATGCTCTCACTTGAGCTCTGCTAAGCCCAACCAGTTAGACTCTACCATTAGGTAGGAATTGCCATTTTAAAGCTCTTCTGCAAATGAATCAACTTCACAGCATTCCTGGCTGACACGGGCAGCACTTTGGTCAGGGTTAAGTGACTTGCCCAAGGAAATGCAGCGTGAGGGGCAGGGCAAGAGTCATCTCTTACCTTGGCAAACCGATTTTTGGCCGTTTTGTTCACTAAACTTTGTGAGCTGTTAACAGGCCCTGTTAGGTTCTTCAGACTCTGTTACACAAGTGTCTCCACTGCTCTTTTCCCCTCTGTACAGCTCCTCCACGGTGACTGGGGCAGCAGCAGTGTCCTGGCCCAGGGTGGCTAGGTGTCCTGCAGCATGGCATTGCTTTGTCCTGGGAGAGAAACTCGGCAGAGCAGAGGGATCAGAGAAACAACATTTCTGACCGTTTTGAGCCGAATCTTGCTGCCCCTTGCTGAAGCTTAAAGCCCCCAACTGCCTCCTTGGCCAGCTGAAGGGAATGGGCAGAGGTGCACAGGAGTCAGACACAACTGTGGGAGAGGTGGAGGTGTCACTTTTCCTGCTAAATCCTGGAGCTGCAGGGCAGAAAAGGCCTGTCCAGCCCCAGCCCAGAGCCGCCCCCAGTCCAGCCAGGAGCTATTCTGGGAAGGCAACAGCTCACAAAAGACATGAGAAAAGCAAGAAGACCCAGGGCCCCAACCTATTGTTTCCCCTCTGGGTTCCAAATAATCATGACTTGCATGACCTCGTGGCTCACTCCCCCCAGTGAGGATTTCGGGACAGCTGCTGCCCTGGACAGCTGAGCCAGGCATTGTTCGCCTGCCTTCCCAGCTCCTCCCTCCCCTGCAGCACTGCAAAGATAAACTTCTCTCCCACAAAATTAATCTCTATTCATTAATAAAGCTTGGGGATTTTATTTGGTATTTCCCTTCTCCTGAAATTTGCTGCTTTACCTCCATTCCCTGTTCCATTTGCAGTTGTTTCTGTATGCTCAGAGCTCAGCCATTTGCTTAGGGAAGTTGGCTAAACTTGGCCTTGCTGAGCACAGGATTGCAGGTTTGTCACAGAGCTTGGCAGAGGTGGTGAATTTTCAGCAGAAGTTTTGCTGTCATGGTTGGAGAACCTGCCCAAGTTTCTTGGACAATAATCCTCCAGCCACAAATATGGGACAGCTCTGATGGCTGCAAAGGGTTTTTGCCTTGGTGTGTTTGAGGCCTTTCATGCTTTTGGCTGTTGCACAGAGTAGGTTTAGTTTCTGTCTGCCAAGAGGTGGTAGGTTTTGGTGTGGTGTGTGCACTTAGCTTTTGGTGTTTCAGGGCAACATCAGAGTATGGTGATGTACAAGTTCGTGGAGTCCTTACACCAGTTTATTCTCACAGTTTGGTGCTTCTTTAGAAATCCTTTAAAGCAAATAAAGCTCTGTCAGTGTAAGAATGGTCAAATTATCCTTAGAGGGAACTTCAAAGCAAACCATGGGAGTACCCATCTCCCAGCACTGCATTGTTGTGTGACTGTTCTGCTGGATGTGACCGATCAGGCTGGCACAGAGCTCTGCCTGGGTACTCACTGCTCCTTTTGGGAAGATGTCAGGTCATTTTTCCACATAGTCATCTTCTGGTCTTCATCCTTGTCTCCCTGCAGCAAGTGGAGGCACCTGCCTGAATGTGGTGCACACAGGAACTGAGTTGTCAGGGAATGCACAACAGGAGTGCAAAGACAACAGCACAGGGCCTGGGGCCCAGGTCTGTCCTCTTGGAATTGACTGGTAGTTCCCTTCCTCCCTCCCTCCTTCCATCCTTCCCTCCCTCCTTCCTCCCAACGGGTAGTTTCCTTCCTTCCTTCCTTCCTGCCTCCAGAAGGAAATAAGAGGCCCTGAACCCATGGTGGTATCAGGGCTGAGTTGAGTTCTGTGCTGGTGCCCACGATGGGTTTGATGCAGGGTCAGTGTTGTGGTACCAAAACCCCCGAGAAGGAAGGAGAAGGGAGAGCAGCCTCAGGCTGGAAATATCACTCACTCTGCACTTTGTAGGTTGGTTGTGTTGACAATAAGAAGCAAAGTTTAAGTGAAGCCAAGTTGGGGGTTAAGGCTCCAAAGTTCCTCCCAACTCCTCCCTCTGTGTTTCTGATCTCAGGCTGCAGTCCAGGCTCTGTGGTGGTTTGTAATCAGACCCAAATTTCGGAGGTTCTGTGCAGTTCTCGGTGCCTACCAGGTCAGGCTGGGTCTGGTTTCCATCACGGAGTGTTCCAGTGCAGTTAGCCCTTGAGGAAGTCTGGGAACAGACAGCCCATTCATATTGAACAGATGACCCAGGCTTAAAAAACCCTTTTCTCTGTTAAGCTTATGGCTAAGATATTATGAAAACGGCTTAATAATGTGCCCTAACATTTATACCACACTATTTTCTTACTTTAATTTTCCAGGCAATTAAAAATAATTGAAAGTCACTGCCAAAGCCCCTGAAGATATACTTTTTCTTTCAAATAAGCTTATTTTCATACTTGTGAGGTCACCAGATATTTATTTGACCGTCTTTATAGGGGTCAGGCACATTACACACACAGAATGGGGATGTGGAATAGAACTTGCATTGTAAGGAGAAAGTGCAGCAGGAACCAGCACACGCCGTGGTCGTGTTTATTGCTGGGGCACCACAGACAGGACCCACCGAGGCCAAACACTGCAGTTCCCTCCAGGACCCAGAGCTCAATCTGTGTTAAAGCCTGTTCATTGTGAGGAGATGTAAACAGGAGTTGGAATGCTTTGCCAGATAGGAGGATGAATTGGGGCCAGGAAATGCCTGGGGGGTGGCTCAGCTGAGGAAGGTCCAGTCTGGGTGGCACTGGGCCCTGTGACCCCCCAGGGATGTGGCACTGGAGGATGCAGGAGTGATACTGGTCGATACAGACTGTAGCCAACCCTCCTGATCTCCTCTCCTATTAGCAGAGCCCTAAGGCTCAGAGCACACCACGTTACACAGGGACTGCTGAGGTCTCCTCAGAGTGGCCCAGATTTCCACTCCTCTTCCCCTCCCATTCCTCCCTTCACCTTGTCTTTTCCTGCCTCATTGGATGTTACTCCAAATAGGGTTTTGGAGATGTTGTGTCTCTCTCTCTCTCTCTCTCTCTCCATATTCACACGTGGTCGGTGAGTGTGTCCTCTTTGGTCTCTTACCTGGAGTCAAAGGAAGAGTTTGTGTTGGAAAAAGGGAAATGACTTTTTGTCAAAATTCTGTATGTTGGATGAGACAATTTGCTAAGGGTTTTTCAGTATTGATGTTCGTGTTGATCATCCCAGTGCAGAGGATTTGTAGCATCACAGACTCTCCTGAGCTGGAAGGGACACACAGGGATCACCAAACTCCAACTCCTGGACACCAAACAAACCACTGTGTGATTTTCCTCAGTGACTTTAATTTTTTGGTAGCTGTGGCAGTTATTTCTCTTTTCTCACTGCTACCAACCCTTTTGAAGGACAAAAGTCCTTTGCTAAGTGTATCACTCCTCGTGGTAGATGTTGGGGCTAAAATTAGTTCTGTTTAGACAAGTCACTCACTGGAACAGAAAAGGTTCTCCAAAGCAAACTCTTTCTGACAGGGCAGAGCTGCTTTGCTGCATGGGTTAGTGGGGAAGAGTCAACTCCAGAGCCTTCTCCTCTCCTCCTCCTCCTCCTCCTCCTCCTCCTCCCTCCCCTCCTAGAGCACCCTCAGCCCCCCCTAACTCAGCGTCTGGTGGAAGGAGCATGTGATGCTTATTTCTAAAGGCAGCAAAATAAGCTTTGGAAGTCTAAGACTGTAATTGGTTGTCTGCCTTTATCCTGGGAGCTCTGGGGACAGTTCAGAAGTAATAACTGTTACTTAAAGAAGATGAGCTTCTTGGGGCTTTCTTAGAACTGGAGAGCACGTTAGTTGTCGGGTGCTTAAGGAAGCATCTGCCTGTCTGTAGCTTTCAAAACATTTTGTAAGCAAAGAATTTAGGTTTTTCCTCTCTTCTATATATGGATGGTGAGAAGTTACTCCTCAGAAGTGTGTTGTTACAGCAGTGGCCTGTCTTGACTGAAAAAAACTTCCTTTGAGCAATGTTAAATTTGCTCAGTGACTTCTTTAAAGCTATTGGCACCTAAAATATCCATAACTGTGTGGTTACTACTGTTCTCCTCAGTCATCTTCTGACAGAAACACTCAGGGTGGGAGTTTCCACTGATACCTGAGCCCTTGGTCCATGTGGTTTCACTAGGTCTGGGGGTTTTCCATGGCATTGTCTTTTAACCCTAAGAGGATTTGTGACTATTAATCCATGGTCAATGTATTGACTTTCACTGGTAGATATGTAAAGCAATCTTGGGTTTAAAACCTGCACTGTCTGTTGGCTAGGGCAGAAAAGTCAGACTCTGGTGGTGTCTTGGAGTGAATCTG
>NW_008676741.1:0-13837 GCF_000695815.1 Acanthisitta chloris | reverse complement strand
ACACCTTGTTGTGCTTGGGCTTCAGAGCAGAGAGTTTGGCTCCTGGGCCTGTCGTTAGACACACTGACTGCACCTTCAGAACACTCTCTGGCTTTCCTGTGGTCATCTCAAGTGAATTAAATCCAAGTGAAAAGTGAATGCACAGCAGCCCCAGGGCAGAGCTGCCTTTCTGCAGCCAGAGGATCCCAATTGTTCCGCACAGTTTTTATCCTAGTGTGTTGGTTAGGAGCAAAGTGACACAATAAGCAGCCAGACGTGCTGCTGAGTGGCAGGGTGGGAGCAGAGCAGGTTGTCAGGGCTGTGAATAATCCAGGTGAGTGTGGGTCACAGCACAGAGGTGCAGTTGTGTGGCTGAGCTCCACCGGCTGTCAGGCTTTGAAGTGATTCAGGCTGATGTCCTGAGGCTGTTGTCCCTGGCTCAGGCTGACAAAAGGCTCTGTCCTTTGCCCTCTCCCTGGGTGTCACACGCTCCTGCACGTGTGCCAGGCCAGAGAACCAGCCTGGCACAAATACCAGATTAGGGGATGGGAGGAAGAGTGGGGCAAGGGCTGATGGCCTGATTTTGCAGCTGAGCTGGGAGTTCCAGCCATGCTGCTGCTTTCTGTGCTGTCTTCTCCTCCCATCGTGAGAAGGTTGGGTCAGGGCAGACTCTGTGCCCCAGGGAGCTCTGCAGGCACCAGAGGAGTTGGGGACACCCCAGGTCAGGGCAGTTTGGGCCGAAGAGCACCAAAAGCCCATCAGGTTCCTCAGTGAGAGTCCTCTCTGCCCTTTCTTGGCTTGACAAGCTGGTTACTCTGGTGCCTGGGAGGGAGCTGGTGTTAGTGGGAATCACAAGGGGAATACTTGTCCTTTTATGTAACGTTTGAGACTAAACTGAGATTCTTGGCTGGCAGAGTGGACATGTCTCCACATTGCAGGAGCAGATGCCTCAGAGTTGGGAGCTGGAACCTCAGAGCAGCTAGAGCAGGAGAAGCCTGAGTGTATCACAGGGAAAATGTGAGGAGAAAACTTTGCCTCCAAATAGCTTTTCAATTCCCAGAACTGTGACCCCACAAACAATTCAGCAACGACTGGTCAAAGCAAATCTGTTCACAGAGGAAATTTTGATTTCCCTTGATGAATCTGATGGCATCACTTCCCTCAGCTTCGGTTCCAAGAGGAGCTGAGCCCTCAGTTCCTTCCCCCTGCCAAACATGCTCTCCCTTTTCCTGGAACACCCATGGCTGTGTGCAGGCACAGATCCCTCTGCATTTGTTCCCCTCACTCTCCTTCCCCTGCTCCTGACAGGGCATCCCAGCATTCCCAGTAAAACCAGCAGTGGAAAAGGGACCATTCTTTGTCCTTAGCCCCTCTGACCTGGTTTAGGTTGGTCCCCAGCACTGGCTCTGCTCAGCCACTGGGAAGTGTGAGTTGAACTGTTTTGTTTTGTTTTAAACCACAGGGCAGGGAATTCTTTTCAAGCTGTAACTTTTAGTTTCCACTGGAAGGGCAAAACAGACTCTTAGCCAGTGGAAAAGAGGCTTCCAGTTGCATCAGCCAAGAGCCAAAAGGCAAGTACATCGTGTAACAAACCATCAGCTCCTTCAGATGCTGCTTCAGAAGGGAAACAAGAAGACTCAGGGGTGCTGTATTTGAGGGATTTAGCACTGACATTGAGGGAGTTGACAGCCACGTTCACACATGGCTTTGACTTTGTTTCTGGCTTATTTCAGTTTTCCCATCTGTGCAGTGGGTATCACACTACGAGGGGTTTGTGCTGCTTGTGCCTGCCCGTGGCAGAGGGATTTCAACTGGGAGAGTCAGAGGAGCAGAACAACTTGGAATGGGAAATACTGATCTTGTTGAGCAGCTGCTCAAGGCTCATGGAATGGCTGTTGGGAAGTCATTGTTGTAGAAGAATTGGAGAGTTTTATGGATTTATAGGATTCAGATCTATATCAAAGAGCAGTTTTGCATGCTAGAGGTGCAAGGAGAACAGTGAATTGAGAGAGGAGTAGTTGAGATCAGGGATTGAACAGCCAGGTGAGCACTTTCCCCACGAGGTGTCCAGGTAGCATGAGCTGTGTCCTCGTGGATAACTTCACTAACACTGAGCTTGGGAAAGAGCTCACAGTGGCCCCAAGAATCCCAGAAGCTTTGCAGTCTGTGTGAAACAGAGAAGGGGTGAGATTTGCCTTTCCTGCCTCCATTTCAGCATCCAGTCTGTGGAGCTGGGTTTGCCTGGGAGGTTGTTGCTGGGTTTGTTAATCCGTAGCTTACTAGAAGTGCCTCAGTGTTTGCTCCCAGGGGTAAGTGCAATCATCAGATGTCATCTGGCCTAATTTTTGTGCTAAAAGAATAAAAGGAAAGAAATATTGAGACAGGAGAGAAAAGGGTTTTTTTCTTTCTTTTATGCTAGCCAAGAAGCTTTGAAAATGGATGAGGACTTATGCCAGGGGCTATGGAGGGTGTTCTAGAAAATAACTTAAACTTGCCTTTGCAAAATGAACTCATCAAGGGGAACTCTGTAGGACTTTGCTTTAAACTGAGGTGGTGTCTGAAACAAAAGACTCCAGTGCCTTTTCACCTCTTCTGGTGTAAATTCTGGATGTGTTTCCATAGAAATTAAAGGGTTTTGCACAGGTGTGAGGAAAAACTCAGTGCCCAGTTTTTCAGATGAATTCTGTGCTGCTTTGGGACTGAGCCATTACCCCTTAGAGCAGCTGGGCAGGAGTGATCAGCCCTTTGCACAGCCAGAGCCTGAGCCATGGGCAGCTCTGTGGGGACTGTCCCAGCTCTCTCCCTGTGCCAGGCTGTGCTGTGGGTGTGCAGAGCCCCCAGGTCGGGCTGGGGGACACTCTGGACTCAGCATGTGTGCTGTGAAGGCAGGAATAGAAACAAATACTTCTCGTAATCACACGTCCCAAAGTGACAGGGGAAAATGAGCACTTATGCTTCCACCAGAGAATGGGAAGATGGAAAGTCTGGATTCCTGCCCAATGGAACCCAAATTGTAAAAAAAAAAAAAAAAAAAAAAAAAAAAAGAGACAAATAAAACAAATGCTGCATACACTCCCCGGGACTGACACTGCAGCCTGGTGGGGTTTGTCTCTTTTAAATATCTCCAGGAGACAAGCAGTAAATCTTCTTACAGCTTTATTTTTAGCCTTTTTTATTATGGGGACAGCCCTTCCTCGCTCCCAATCTGTACCTGGGTGTATTTATTCCTCTAATCCACGTGAAAGTGCAGTCCTTGCTGAGGCCTCTAATACCTTATTAATCACTTCTGGACCACGTCACAAAGAGGCTTTGGGAGGCAGAGAGTTCTGCCCATCCAGGACGTGCTCCTGGAGGCTTAAGGGACAGAGATCAAGGCCTTTTCCTGCAGGGGAGATACTCCAGTGTGCATGTCTTGATTTGAGTCGAGCCAGGAGTCTGAGAGCCATCCTGAGACAGCCAGAGCCACTGGTGTGGCTCAGTCTGTGCCCAGGCACACTCAGCTCTGTGAGTCATGAGAGGGCCATGTGGAGAGTTCCAGCTTCAGTTCCCAAGTTGGGAATTGTGGTCCAGGAGCAGCTTTGAGTCCTTGTCGCTGGTAAAGGTGCATTTCTTCCGTGTCTGTGTAACCCAGCGCACGGAGCCGCTGGGGCCTTGGCTGGTGCAGCTGGAGGGAGAGTTGCCACACAAGGCTGGGACTCCACTGGGCTTAAAATAAGACTTTGCATCCTTTTCTTACCAGTAGAAAACAGCCCTCACAGCACCGTCAAACAGGGGTGAAGTGGCATTATTACTCCTGCCCAGCCGACTCTGACTGCTGTGCGGTCACAGCGAGCGAGGAAATCCTTCCAGAGCTGAGCTGGAGTTGTGTCTTTGGGTTCCTGCTCATGTTCCTCGCTGGAGCAGAACCCTCAGCCTGGTTCCAGCAGTGCTCCACACAGAGCCTCTCTGGATCCTCCCGGGGCACAGCTCTGCTCCGCGGAGTATTTTTATCCCTGACCCCGAGCTGGCTCAGCCCGGCGGCTGCTCCGGGGCTCCTGCCCTAATGAGAAAGCTGCTTAATTGTGGCACCCAGATGGAGGAGCCAGGAAGCTCCACCCGTGGCCGCTGAGCCCGAGCCAGGGGAGAGGCACTGGCTGTGATTTTCCACATGCCCTTCCGTCGCCCAGCCGCAGCTCGGTCAGTGGACATGGTTCTGATTTACACCTGCCTTTAGGAGTATGAAAGGGAATTCTTCAGCCTCCCGATGTTTGCCCAGACTGAAATTGGGATTTCTGTGTGCTGGCAGCCCAGCCGCAGCTCGGTCAGTGGACACGGTTCTGATTTACACCTGCCTTTAGGAATATGAAAGGGAATTCTTCAGCCTCCCAGTGTTTTCCCAGACTGAAATTGGGATTTCTCTGTGCTGGGACAGCTCAGCAGCTTTGGGAAGTTTGAATCCATCCTTTCTAACGGTGCCACTCAGGCTGCGTCGCGGGGCAGGTGGAGTGACCCTCACTGCAAGGGGCAGGGACAGGGAGAGGGACAGAGCTGCTCACCAGGGACAGGGAGAGGGACAGAGCTGCTCACACGGTGCTGGATAAGGCTGAGAGGCCTCCTAAATATTTGCAGCTCAGTTCATGTAATGTTTCCATCCTTACCAAGGCAGGAACAGCTGAGTTCTCACTAACACATCGCTGCCCGTGGGCTGAGCAGCAGCAGCTCCTGGGACAGTGTGGAGAAGGTGGATTTGGGGGGTCCTGGGTGCCCTGTGGGGTTCTGCCCCTCCCAGAGGGAGTGCTGAGCTCCTGTAGGTGTCCTGGCTCATCCCTCAGTGGGTGCAGCAGGTAAAGGGTGAGGAGGGAGCAGGAGCCTTTGCTCACCCAGGTAGCTGGTGCTGGGATACAGTAGAGAAAAGAAAGTTAATGTCTCTAGGAGATGTATTTTGGTCAATCCTCAGGCACCAAGAATCACATCCTTGAGCACTGCCACATCTTAAAATGTAAGAAATCTTTTTTTCTGGGCTCATTTTCCATGGTAATTGCAGTGAAAAGTGTCATTCAGGTGCCTGTCCTGGAGCTGCTGGTTCTGCTCGTGGTCCAGAGCACTGGGGAGGTTTGTCTTTCTGAGAAGGAGAGGGTCAAAAATTCTTTCCACTGGTCTCATGGTTGGTTACTGTGATGCTTAATTGAAGTAGAAAATGTGATCTGACGTGCAGCGTGGCCTGGCTGGCTGTGGGCCAGGCCCAGCCCTGAAACGGCTGACGTGAAAGTTCACAGGCCCAAATTTCCCCCCGGAATGTGCCTTTCAAATCTTTTTTTAGCAGCTTTATAAATCTCTCCGTGTCTGTTTTGCCTTAAAATGTGGTTGCTTCAGACAACAACAGTCCCAGAGCTTAAGTGAATGTTTCATGTGGCATTTCTGGGCCCATTTGTATCCTGAAGTTTCTAACATTTGCAGATTGGAGAAAATGTGTATGAGCAAATCACTGTGCCCAGCACAAAGCCCATTTGACAACAGGTTATTAAGTTGCCTCCAGTGGAAGGAAAAATGAATAGGAAATAGAGAAATACTCATTTCAGTCTTCTAAGGTTTGTGTTCAAGTGTTTCATTTATGGAGATGGCAAAGAGTTACATCAGAATTGAAGTATTTCTTTCTGCAAGGCTGTGTGTTTCACTGTTTGGCAAAGAGAGCAAATGAAATCCAGTCACATCCCACTGGAGCCAGTACCAGGGTTTGCTGGCGGCTGTGGCTGTGCTGGGAGTGTGGAGTGGGGTATAGTGGTGCCTGGAATCTGGCCTGCAGTGGGATGTAATGGGTGAGTCACATGCAGAGATGATTTTTGTTCAGTATCTCAGCGTGTTCTGCATCCTGGAGCTGTGAGCACATTCCCTCCTGCCTCTTCAGAGCCAGAGGCTGCTCCAGCACAGTGACCAACCTGCTCTGGGTATTTGTAGGTGGGATAGCCAAGGCAGAAATGTAAAAGAGCAGAAATGGAATCAGATGACCTCAGGTTGTAATGTGAAGATTTCTGTTTCAGGAGTTTCGTAGCTGAACCTTCCCTTCTTGACTAATAGCAACATGTAGTGACTCAATATTTCATGGACCAGGAGGGAAACTGTAGGAATGACCACATTTTTACCTTGCTAAGGTAGACCCTAGGTGCAAGGTGGGTTTGTTAATGCAGCTACCAAGAGGTGATTCCTGCCTCAACCAGAGATGATCCATGTAAATGTGATGGGGCTGTGGGTGGAGAGACAGTGGTCCAGGTTGTCCCAGCAGTTCCACAATCCCCTTGGCTGCAGCTCTGTCCTGAGTGCACTCAAGAGCTGCACACTCAGACAGTGCTGGTGGGTCAGGACCACAGGAATCCTGTGCTGGGACATGGCTCCAGGTTAGGAAAACCTGCTTGGCACCTCCTCTTCCCTCATTTCCATCTCTTCAGGAATCACAGGCCCATGCACACACCTCGTTTGCCATTTTTATTCCTAGCAGCATTTCCAGACCAGGAGTGGCTCCTGGCAACGTGAGGTTAAGCATCATTTCCCAGGTGTTTTGTGCTCAGAGCCCTCCTGGTCCTTGGTGTCAGATTCCCAGGGAGGGAGGGAGAGGGGCTGGGGCTGAGTTGGAGATGATCCTTCGAGCAGGATTCCCTGGAACACCTCCCTCAGCCCTGCTGCAGTGCCTGCTGTCCCGGGCGTGGACAGAATGTTCCGCGCAGGGATGGGATGGGGAGGAACGGGCTCCGTGCTGAGTCTTGCCACCTGTTGCCTCTCTCATTCCAGACCCCCTCCCTCCCCACACAGCTCACCAGCCCCAGTGGATCGGGCTGGGATCAGCAGCCACTTGCCAAATACCTTTCTGATGCTGTCACTAATTCTGCACAGGCAGCATCTCCCAGAGCAAACACAGCTCTCTTCCAGCACATTGTCCTTCCTTTTCTGCAGAAAGTGCCCCGGACTGACTTGTACTGGAATGCCTGTTCCTAGCTGGGCTGGAGGGCAGGACCTGTGCCATGGGCTCTGCAGGAGTCACCCCGGGGAAGCCTGAGGCTGTGCCCAAAGAATCCACTGCAAATCCCTTGGAGCTGGCATCTGGCTCTGGCACGGGCTCATTTTGTGCTGGGGGTTGCCCACGCACACACACCCCCCCCGTGTCATCCTGGTTCATCTGGTGTGTGTGGAAAGCTGCCCCAGCTCCAGTGCCAGGGAATGCTGTGCCCTCGGGGCTTGGCTGAGGTGGGCAGGGTGGGCTGATAGTCATCAGCTGGAGCTGCAGCTCCTCAGTCCTGCCCTGCTCCAAGGGTGATTTCCCCCAGTCAGGGTGTGCAGAGGAGATGGTGTGGTTGTAGCTCCAGAGCTCTTGGGTTGGGAGTCTGGGAAAGAGCAGCTGAACAGTTCCTCGGGTTCTCCTCAGGTTAGATCACAGCTCTCAGGGTTGAACCATCACCTGGAGCAGCAGCCCCTGAGCTCCTAATTGGAGGTGCCTCGAGGGGACTGATAATACTGTCAGAGCACAGGACTTTGGCAAACAAGATCCTTTCCATGTGGCCAAGGAGCTGTGGGTTTGGAGCATTCCAGGCTCCCAGGATGCTGCTGCCCATGTGTTCCAGACATACATGTGTCAATGCTTGTTTGTCCACAGAGATCACAGTGAGGTGTAAGGATGAAAAAATGAGTGCAAATACCCTGAGCCAGGTAATGGAGTGTGGGGAGGGAGAACGTGGAGCTGCAGAGGGACAGCAAAGGGAATAAAATGGCTGTGGGATGTTTCTCTTATTATTTCTGGTCCTGGTGCAGCTCAAGGTCCAGAACCTTCTCCCTGCCCTGCTGATGGACGTGTTTGTGCTGGCTGAGCCTCAGCCTGGTATCCCCAGAGCACCAGTTAAACCAGTAGTTACCAATTTTTTGCAAGCCACGCTGGGACTATAGGAATTTTATTCCTTCACAGTGTTGAAGGAAAGGGGTTTTGCTTGCCAAAGGGCTTTCTTATGCTTGAGGATGATTTATGGGCCAAGCTGAGCCACTTGTGGAAAAGGCAAAGCAGCTCTTGGCAGCACCCCCAGAATCCACTGCAGCTGTGGGTAGTGAAGTCATCGGCATAACAACCACTGCAAACAGAATAACAAAGTCTGTTCTGTTCTCCGTTAAAATAATCCTTCCAGTGCAGCAGCCACATTAAACCTTACCTTTCTGCAGACAGGACTCATCTGCAGCCCTGTGTGTCTCTCTCAGGTCACTGCCCATGTCCCCTGCTCCATCCTCAGTGTCATGTGGGGAAATGGAGCCACTTGTGTTCTCCCTCCTGTACTTGGCCTTCGGTTTGCAAAGGCAGAAAATCCAACGTTTCTCCCTTTTAAATGCAAAATTTGCTCTTGCCTTATAACCTGTTTCTAAGCTGATCGCGAAATGAGGAATTCTGACTTTGGTTTTTCCTACCTGTCTTTGTTTCAGGTCTCTTCAGATCCTCCTGCTTCCAAAAAGCCCAAAATAGATGACTCTGCTTCCCAATCTCCAGCGTCTGCCGAGAAGGAAAAACAGTCCAGTTGGTTACGGTCCTTGTCCAGTTCATCTAACAAGGTGATTGCTGAATGTTTTGTGATCAGAAGGAGCTCAGGGTGGCCCAGAGCATCACTCCACAGAAACCTGGGGAGAAAGTGAGAGAGAACTTAGGTTTTCTAAATCCGTAGCATTTCTGTCCTTGCCCTGGTCACATTGAGCTGTACAATTCCCAGTTTCCTTGCCATCCTCCAGTGCTCACTGACCTGGATTGTGACAGGGAAGTTAGCAATTCCCTCGTGCCTCAGGTACAGGAATCCTGCAAGGCTCAGGAGCCATTTGTGGTCCCTGCAGACTACACAGAACCAACCTGAGGTTTTACACGAGTGCAGTGAACTCCCGAGCGAGCGGGTCCTGGCCAGAGGGTGAGGAGAGAGCAGAGTGTGCATGGAAAGCATCAGCCTCACTCCCTGGTGGTTTGCAGTGTAGGAGGTTGTCCATAATCACTGATTTCCTCCCCCCCACAGAGCATTGGCTGTGTCCACCCGCGCCAGCGTCTCTCGGCGTTCCGGCCCTGGTCCCCCGCCGTGTCGGCCGGAGAGAAGGAGCTCTCCAGCCACCTGCCCGCCCTGATCCGGGACAGGTGAGCACACACCACGGGCTGGGGGACATTGCTCTCTGTCTGTCCCTCACACTGTGCCCTGCTGGCTTTGGCACACTCCAGCACCGTATCAGAAGGCACTTGGCTGTTGGTTGTTCTGCCTGTGGTTTGCACTCAGGTGCTGTGTCCAAATCAGAGACACAACAAGATGCTTTTCCACTCGAGTTTTCCTTAAAAAAGTGCTGGTTTGGGTTTACAAAGCACTTATGGATAGACAGAAGCACAACTGTGCAGTTGGGTAAAACTACAGTTTGCGAAGAGCAGGAGGAAACACCATGAGGACTTTAGGCTTGGGGAGATCTTTTTGTTGCTCTTAGGATATGTGGAACTTGGAGTTTGATGTTGATCAAGGGTATCCATCACCTCCAGGTTTGATGAGAGCAAAGCACAAATCCATGGGCAGGTTCTCAGCTGGTGTCAGTCAGTGGAATCCACTGTCACCAGCGTCGCACGTGGATCGGGAAGTGTTTTAAAGCCAAGAACATGACGATTTTCTCCTTCTTTTGCCTCTCCCTCTGAACCAGCTTTTACTCCTACAAGAGCTTTGAGAGTGCTGTGGCCCCCAACGTGGCCCTGGCTCCCCCAGCACAGCAGAAGATGGTGAGCAACCCTCCGTGTGCCACGGTGGTGTCGCGGAGCAGCGAGGCCCTGAGCACGGCGCAGCCGCGGAAACGGAAACACGCGGAGCACGCGGCGGTGCCCGAGGCAGCAGCCACTGCTGCAGCCACTGCCACTGCCCCCGAGGAGGACAAGGAGTCAGAGGCAGAGATCGAAGTAGAAACCAGGGAAGAATGTGAGTGACAGTTGTCTCTGCCTTCGGTTTGTCGGCGCTGCGGCTTCCGCGGGAGTTCGGGTTCGGTGGAGCTCGATGGAGCTCTGGGTGCTCAGTGCCTCAGCAGGACCTTTGTGCCATAAATTCCAGTCACCACTCAAACAATCTGCAAACCAGAGTTGCATTTGGTCATATTTCAACTATCCCAGTATAAAATGAGTTGGGTTTTCCTTTGTGTCGTTCGTGTCTCAATTACACAGCGAGCGTCTCTGTGCTAAAGGCCTCGGCACGTTGGGGTGACGTTAATTTTCACTGTTTGTCTCTTCCAGTCACCTCCTCCTTATCCTCGCTGTCCTCCCCATCCTTCACCTCCTCCAGCTCTGCCAAGGACATGAGCTCCCCGGGGATGCAGCCCCCAGCGCCCGTCAGCAGCTCCTACGAGGTGGCGGCACACCCCGACCCGCACAGCACTGGGCTGGAGGCTGAGCTGGAGCACCTCAGGCAGGCCCTGGACAGTGGCCTGGACACCAAAGAAGCCAAAGAAAAATTCCTGCACGAGGTGGTGAAGATGAGGGTGAAGCAGGAGGAGAAGCTGAACGCTGCCCTGCAAGCCAAGCGCAGTCTGCACCAGGTAACGCTGCGGCCAGGCGTGTCTGCTCCAGGTGGAACCATGAGGTAGCCTCGTGTGAAAAAGGAATTGCCTCATTTTTCCCAGCTAGCAACAGCCTTTGCTGGGGCTCTGTTTGTAAATTCAGCTGGGAAACCAAAGCACAAGGAACCATTCCTACATTTCTAAGCTTGCCACCTGTTTTTCCTTGGGTTATAAATCCATGGTTACCAAAATCAACATCTTTTCATTACTGAAAAAATCTTCTAGTCCAGCAGAGTTTATTTTGTTTTCATTTCACTGAACAGGAAACATTTCTGGAGGCTTTAGCTGGAGTTTTAAAGGCTTTGTGAAAACCCTGCCGAGTCCCAGCTGAGGGAGAGTGTTCTGGGACACAGCCACAGCTGGGGCTGGAGGAGAGCTGAGCCTTGGTCAGGACCTGCTGCTCTGCTGCACTCAGGGAAACAGCTCCTCAGCTCTGGAATCCAAGAGGGATCAGAGCTGCAGAGCAGGACTGGCCATTAGCTGAGCAGAGTGGTGGGTGCACTGGTTTGTGTTTGGGCTGGAGAGGAAGAGAAGATGGAGCCAAGGTGGAAGATTTCTGTGTCCTCTCTGTGTGTAGCTGTGCCTGAGCTGTTACCCTTGGGGTGGTGTGAGTAAGGGCCTGGTTTTGTGGAGTGTGGGAGCCCCAAACCCAGCACTGGTGCTGTTTGGCTTGTTCTTAGTTACCTTGAGCAAATCACTTCATTCCCTTGTGCTTCAGAAAATCTGTATTGGGTTTATTTGAAAGGAAACATTGACAAGTATTAGATATTTAAAGCTGATTTTTTAATATCTAAACTAACAGTGTGTGCCTGAAGCAGGAGGTACATGAAGCAGTTGAGTGCTGAGGTGTTAGATCAAGGGGGAGAAGGACTCTGGATCTGGGAGGAAATGCTCTTCTGGGGGAGAAAAGAGCTTTGGTGTCTAATTTAACCCTTAGGAGCCAGATCTGAGCCACAGCTCTGTGCTCAGTTGAACGTGGATTTCAGGAGTTGCCTCCTTTGTACCTCGAGGTTCCTTATCATTACCCCTTCAGTTAATGTCTCTCTCTTGGATTAGATTCCAAGGCAGCAGCTCCTGTTAAGACTGGACAGTGAGAGTGGCAATTCCCAGAGCAAAGAGTGGTTTCCATTTTGGTTGTAGCCTGAGTTTTCCAGCTGCTGGGACAGGGCAGTCCATGGCTGGTTGCCAGGAGACTCAGGGCTCACACCAAAGCTGCCCAGAGCTGGAAGGAATTTGTTTCCTCCTTGCCTTGTAAGTGGATTCTTTGGGGGTTTGGTAAAATGGAACTGCTGTTGGTTTCTCCAGCAAGTCCTGAATTTTTGTGGAGCTTTGGTGTACACAAAGGGCACTCAGACCTCACTCACCACGTTGTGCATCCTCAGTGTCTCCAGCCCAGGCAGTGCAGTTTGGAACGTGGAGCTGGTGCAGAGCACATTGCTGGGAGCTCTCTCCAACTGCACTTCATCTTTATTCAGGCCCAGATGGTCGCAGCTATTCTGCTTGACAAAGCAAAATGTGGCTGGAGCATAGAGCTTTTTGTTATCCAAGACTTGAGGGGAGTTGAGTGCAGGAACTCAAGTGGATTTAAAGGAGAAGAGCCTCGTGCAAAGTTCACTAAGGGTTGGGCATGGCCAACAGGGAGGTTGCAATGAGGTTTAGATCACATTCCTCCCTTTTTCACACCTCACCTCCCTCTCTACCACAGGAACTGGAATTCCTCAGAGTGGCCAAGAAGGAAAAACTGAGAGAAGCCACCGAGGCCAAACGCAACCTCCGGAAAGAAATCGAACGTCTGCGAGCGGAAAACGAGAAGAAGATGAAAGAGGCCAACGAGTCTCGGATCAGGCTGAAGAGAGAGCTGGAACAGGCACGACAGATCCGTGTGTGTGACAAGGGCTGTGAGGCAGGAAGGCTTCGTGCCAAGTACTCAGCACAGGTAAGGCTTTCACCTTCCTCCTCAAGCTGCTCTTGAGGGGCAGAGCTGAGCTTGAATTTAATTCCTGCTCAGCTGAGCTGCACCCACACACAGTTGTCCTATCTCTGTGAGCAACACACCTGAGCTGCTGTCTGAGCCTTCCTTGAAGGAAAAATTCTTTAGGGTCAGCTCTGCTAACGGGAAGGGGAGTGGCTGCTTGCCCCGATGAGACACGTTTGCCCAGGAGCAGGAAATGATGTTGGGCTTCCTCTCCAGCATCACAGGATGTCTCGCTGATAAAGGGTGTCCCACAGTTGTCCTATCTCTGTGAGCAACACACCTGAGCTGCTGTCTGAGCCTTCCTTGAAGGAAAAATTCTTTAGGGTCAGCTCTGCTAACGGGAAGGGGAGTGGCTGCTTGCCCCGATGAGACACGTTTGCCCAGGAGCAGGAAATGATGTTGGGCTTCCTCTCCAGCATCACAGGATGTCTCGCTGATAAAGGGTGTCCAGACTAAACAGAGACACACCCTGAACTCCCCAAGCAGCAGGAGGATAGATAAGGGCATAGGGTTGGGCTGAGCTGCAGGTGTGTCCACCTGGACAATGAAGGTTTTCCTCCTTGGTAGGGAAAAAGTGAGGATTCCTAAGATGAAAGGCTAAAATCACCCCCAAAAAAGAACTCAAGTCCCCAAATATTCTGCAGGTCAGAAGGTTGGCAGGTCAGCACAGAGTCTGGGGTTGGGCTGAGGCTGTCACAGCCTGAGCTGTGCTGGGCAAAGGGCACGTGGCAGCTCCTGGCTCAGCTGCTTAACACCAAAGTACTGGCAGTAACTCACTTCCAGGTCTGACTTAAGAACTTAAGTCACAGAAGAAATTTTAAAATATTTCTAGCCCAAGCTTTTCTCTCCAGCTTGGGGTGCAACAGGAAGTTTATCACTTAGAGTGTGTTGATCACTAATTATTTTTGAGGAAACCACAATTCTAGGCTGAGAGCAGCAGCATTAGGCAAGGACACAGCACACTCAGGGTGGAAGAGTCTTTGTGCAAGCTTAAAGTATTACATGCTTAATCCCATTGAGTACCTGTGGTTTATGCCTTTCTTTTTGCTTACCTTGATCCTGAGATCCAAACATGGATGGGGGTGGGTTACTCTTTATTTTCTCCCCAGGCATAGGAGGGATGGTGTCACTTTCCTTTGTCAAGTGGCAATATTTGCTCACTGCTCATCTTAGCTTTTTTTGGGGTCTAAAATTGCATATTCCAAGCAGTGCTGTTTCCCCCTGCAATCCTGGGACTTTGCTCTGCTGTCAGTAGGTAACAAACAGGAAGATTGGGGAGGCCAAGAGCAGCTCCTACACTAGAGATAGGACAACTGTGTGTGG
>NW_008676740.1:4691-23861 GCF_000695815.1 Acanthisitta chloris | reverse complement strand
CCGCCCAGGGCTGAGCGCTCCGGCCGCCCCCGGCAGAGTCTCTCTGCGTTTCTGCTCAGGTTGCCGCCGCCGCGGCCGGGCAGGGGAAGGGGACGCGGGTGTCGCGGTCAGATTCCCGTTCCCCTCCTCCCTTCGGCGCGGACACGTCCAGCAGCGGAAGCTCCGCACAAACCCGACTACCTGCAGGAGCCTACGGCTGACACTTGTCCCCAGAAAACTCACCTGTCCTTCCTGACGAACCTTCTTCTAGTGCTTCTGCCTCTCCACCGTTCGGAGGGTCCTCCTCTTCCCCTCCCGCTCCCTGCAGGGACATCGTCTTGCTTCGTGACCATAAAGGTTTCGGTTTTTTTCCTTTTTGTCCTAAACAGGGACCGGTGCGTTTTGTCCCCTCTGTTAAGGACTCCTGCTGCCCACAACAACGGGATGCTGGAGAGGCCTGAGCGCAGAGCCGTGTCCGCGGGGTACGGGACGGACGGCAGGACGCGCGCTTTGCTTTCCCTGAGCCCTGCAAAGCTGCTGCCTGTGTTTCCCAGCCCCTCGCACAGCAGCTGGAGAACCCCTGCAAGCACACTGGCCACCTGGTCATTTCAAGCCACCTTTCTCCTAGCCAAAAACGTCTACCTCTGTGCGTCTTACGTTGACTTCACGTGCTAAAGAAACATATGAATCCAGCATGGACATAACCCGGGGCTTGGGCCCCGTTTCATAACCACCGAGACATTTATTTCTGGTGAGAACAGGGTTTACAGCAGCTTACTGCTTGCATCCCCAGGTGCTGGGGCTCTCATTTCTCTGTGAATATGCATGTTTATGGGATCAGCATTGATTTTCTTTTACGCAGAGCGTAGGGTCTTCCTTTCCATAGCCAGAAGGGCTGGTAAGTTTTCCTTTGGGCCCCTTCCATGCCTGCTTGAGCGAGCAGAGACAGGGCTAAGCCTGCAGACTGCTCTCTCTCAAACAGCAGAGCAGAGGACGTTGATGCTTCTCGGGGTGGGCCCCACGCTCAGCCAACCTCACTTCTCAGCACAGAAAACAAAGGGCAAGAGCTGCTGAGGCAGAGGGGCTCCCGAGCTTTGGTGGAAAGCCCACGTGTCAGCATCCTGTCCTCCGTGTGCATGTGGTTTAGGGTAGATGGGGAAAAAGTTAATCGTTAGCAACCTTTCATAGAAAGACAGTTTTCTTTGGTTTTAACCTCCATGAATGCTTTGTGGGGTTAAGGCCTGCTCTTCTGCCTGGCTGCAGCTGCTCCTGAAACCAGCCACATGGAAGCAGGAGCACAGAGGCCACGTCTGGAGGAAGGACTTTGCCCCTCCCAGGCTTATATTTTGTTATCTGGGCAAAGCTGCAATAATTGTGAAAAATGACAGTTTCCTGTCCCAAGTTTTTTTTTGCCTTCAAGCTGTCTTGATGGGAAGGGGAAGTAAAGCACAACCAACTGCTACCCAGAGCCCACAGCAGGACTGCAGCTGCAGCCCAGACTTCTGCACACATATCCATTCTTTCCTTCAGGGCTTGGGCTTCAGTGGGAGTGAACCTCTGTCCCACCTTCCTTTTCACAGAGTGGGATCACCTGCCTGCTCCGGTGGACTGCTACAACAAAGTGTTTACAGTCTGGTAACTTCCAGCTCCCAGAGGCAGAAGTGGGGGTGCCATGGGGCTCTTCTCCCCCAGCTCTTGGGTGGCTGATGAGTTTTGTGGGGCTAGAAAAGTCCCTGGAAAAGATGGGTCAATAGTGCTGTTCTGTTCAGAAGTGCAGCTAGGACGGATGACTTGCTGCTCTCCCCGTGCCAAATGGAGAGTGGGCAAAGGCTAGGCTTAACTTTCCCACCAGTGCTTTATTTTTAACCTGAGCCCTTACACGGGCAATTGTGTGAATTTTGGCCTTTCTCTTCGGTAACTTCTTGTCTGGACAATCTTGGTGCTGTGAGTGACTGTGATTGTAAAACTTGGTACTGTGAACTTTTCCTATGTGATGTGAGATGTGTTGAGGGGATGCTAAGTTCCTGGCCGAAGGAGGTGTTAATTACAGATGTATTAGAGCTTGTACAGATATTTGTTTCCTTGCACCTTCCTTTTGCAGCATTAAATAGATAGTAAAAGCTCAGAGATAATTATGCAACAGAGAATGAGGTGATACCTGAACCTAGGACTACTCCATGCTTCAGTCAAAAAAAAATCCCCAAGCAACCAACTTTGCCAAAACAAGGTGAAAGAAGAAAAAGCTATTCATCACCAACTATGTTTTGCTGCTCTTATGGCCAAGTTCATGATAGCACCAAAGTGCTAATCCCTAATACACTGAAGTGTAAGCATAGTTTAGACACTGGAAGAATCACAGCAGAATTATTAACAAGTCTTACTTCAGTACCCCTTCATAGCACATAACAAAGTTGCTGTTTCAACAGTGAGTGCCTTTTTCCAGTTAGGACATTATTGAGAAAAATGGCATATTTGAAATGACCCTGCAAAGTGATGCTTCTGTGACATAGAATCCCTTTGTAGAAAAAATTGTTCCTTGTGGTGCCACGATTTCTAGGTTGTTAGTAAATGTGCTGTTTGGAGAGTGTAATGCTCTTGTAGTAATTGGCTATACAGAAGCCCCTTGCAACTAAAAGGGCAGCTCTGCTGCTACTGCAATTACTCGCTATGGAAAAACACTGAAAGCTCTTCTTCAGTGTCCTGTTTATAAGCCTGCTCCTCCTTTTGAATTTCCTTCTCTTTGGTGATGGAGCTCTCACCTGCATTCAAACCCTTCTGCAGCATAGCAGGTCCTTTTGTAGGAGACAGAGAGTGGTACCATTCCAGTGCGGACGACACCTTGCCTGACACACCTGGCACACCTGCTGTGTGTTCTGCCAACATCCAGGTACTGTCCAGGTCAGTAACACTCTGCTAAACACAACTGTGCCATCCCCTGGGATGCTGTTACAAGTCTTGTAACACAGCTCAGTTATTTAGCATTTTATTGCTCTTCGTTTGCTATCCTGACAAAAGAGATGACTACTCCCAGGAGGGGAACCTGAAGTGAAGGATAAGGCCTGTGGCCAAAGGACACTTGGCATCCCCCTGGCATTCATCAGAACTTGTATTTTTTAAAAAAAGCAAGATTGTTAAAATAAAACTAGAAACTTGTGACTGATTTTGCTCTTTTTTCCCCCCTCCTTTGAGTCTTGCTGAGCTATTCAATTTTGTATTCAGGGACCAACAGATGCATTAAAGTTAGTTGTTTTCCTCATATTGCATTGCTAAATAGTGTCTGGATTTCCCTCTCAAACAAACTTTTTGTAAGTGAAAGCACATTCTAAGAGCTGTGACACCAAGGGAGTTGTTTGAGTGGGGAATGACTAAGGCAAGAAAATCCAGATGACACTTCTGAGCTTCCTATTTAAGTGATTTATAGGAATTCATACCACTTGAAAAAGACTCATGGGAAAAAAAAAAATCAGATTTACATGTTAATTGCTGCAAGATAAAAGAAACTTTTAGAAGTGGGATCATCAAGATGGCAATTACCCACATAATCTGGGAAATGGGTTCTCACTGGAGAAGCAACGAGATCACAGCTGCCTCTTGCTTAGCTCCTGTTGGGTGAGGTCCTGAGCAGGCAGGAGGCAGCCAGTCTGAGGTTTGCAGCTCTCAGGGACTGTCCCTTCCTTACCCAGCTGCAGGGAAAGCAAGCTGCCTCAGCAGTGCTGCCGCCCAGAGCCATCCTGCACAGAAATTCCACACATTTCCTTTGACACACATTTTGAAGGGACATGCAATTCCCACAGGTGAAGGCCCTCAGCTGCATCCAGCTCTACTGGATACAGCTGCCAAGCTTGGCAGGACTGTTGTGGCATTTGTCAGCCAGTTCAGTTCTGGCTCAGTTTTGCCTCAGATTTCTATAACAAATACTACATAAAGACTTAAGAAGAATTGAGGACATAAAAGTGTTGAAGTAAATATATCCAAAAAGTATTTTTGGCTTTTAATTTAAGGAAAAAACCCCTCCAAGTCAAACACAAATAAAATTATAAAATACACATAATACGGTATCAGTTGCAAGTCCAAAGGACAGATTGTTTTCTGAGACATTTGGTTTTTAGAAACTTGAGATAAAATTATCTCAAGACTTAGAAGGACAGGAAGATGGCAAGCTTGTCTGAAGGCGAAGGAGAAAGGCCTGGATGTATTTACATGGATAACAGAGGCTGCAGAAACAGTGAAGACAAACAGGTAAGTGCCAGCTACCCAGTCAGTGCCACACGGACCAACATGCACTCGCTCTCAGGGAACAATTTTTCCTAGTGCATCCAGTCTAATGTTTAAAACCCCTGAAACTGATACAGTTACCACCACAGCTCCTGGAGGATGAACCCCTTAGTCTAGTCAGTATTGCATGGCAGTTAACTTGAACTACCTGTGCTTGACTTTATACCCACACAGGTGCACCTTATAGTCATTTTAGTTCAGCCTACCCTAACTCAGATATAATCTCCACTCTGAAACAGCATCTGCTGAAGCTACACATTTTTCTCCTCTGAAACAAGTCTTTCCTTTCCTGAATGCTGTATCACTATCTACATCCTCAGTGCACATCTTCCTGGTGCTAAGATACTCAAGAGCAGGCAGCACTGTAGCAGTGTTACAGAATACACCAGATTCCCCAGATTCAGTAATTCGGTATTCAGCCCCAGAGTTTGTATAACAAACCCCAATTCCATTTTTTGGTCCGTTTTCCTCTTTTTCCTCCTCCTGCTATTGCTAGTTTTCAAGCACATACCTCCCTGCAGGAAGAGTTACGGACACTCCCACTTTAAAAGTTTATCCCACTTACTGCTTGGTTCCTCCACTTGACTCCTGACTGACCACAGAAACACACATGAATGGGTGAGTGGCAAAAGAAACCTCCAGGTACATGTATCGATCAGGTGGAGACAGCCCTAACCTGGCTGAAACTTAAGGCACGCACCTTTAACACAGTACTTACACAAAATATTGAAAATGTGTATTAAAAAGGCAATGCAAACGTTGCCATGTTATCTGTTTTCCAAACCCTGGCCATGGCTTTTATCCAGTGCAGTAGAATCAGTACAGCTGGAGGGCATTTTGAAGGCATGAGTGGATGAGCCACAGTAATTTTTCTGCCCTCCATCAGGGAGGATTTGATGTAATGCCTCTCCCCAAGAACAGAACTACTGCCTGTCCCTTCACAGGGGCGACAAATATTCATTGCTTCACTCCACAGAGAATGGAAGCAACATTACCAATCTGCCAGGCAATCTCCTGTCCTAGCAGCAGACAGGAAGATGCCACCACTAAGTCATTTACAATGGGAGGACAAGGATGGTGTGGGAAACACAGTTTCAGTACTCTGCATGGGAGCACCTTCCACCCTAGAACTGCAAATGGAGCAGCTCCCAGATATCACCTAACAGTCCTCCAAAGACTGATCAGTGTCCATCACCTCAGCTGGACAGCTCCAGTTAGAGCTCCTTTGAATGTCCTGGAAAAACAGCTGCTTCTGGAGGCTCTTTAGACTGTTCAAGACCTCTGGAGAGAGTTCATGGAAGACCACCTGTTTTTCCTGATCATCTTCCTCCTCCTCCTCTTCCTCCTCCTCCTCCACAAGGTCCTCAGGAGGCAGTGGAGAACATCTAGAGATGTAGCCCTGGTCTGACTGCACTGACTGTCTTTGGTCTTCGCATTGGTCATCAAAGACCAACTGGTGCTGCTCGTCAGCCTCCTCACAGCAGTGATATGGCTCTGAAGGAATGACACTCTGCTGATAAAGAGGGTATATGAGTCCATTCAGATGGTCTCTCAGTTCACCTGAGAGGTTTGCAGGCCTCTGGTCAGCTACTGCTGAAACTTCCGAGTCATCGTGGAGGATGATATTATTCCTCATTGGAAAGCTTGTCTCCAGGAGAGGAACTCCTTCCATACAGTCCTCATTACTCAGCACATGGTGACCAAGTACATTTCCATCTTCCATGGAAGAGACTGGTTCCACTATCTGAACTAGTGGAGCCTCATCCATGGGAAGGACCATAGTCTGGGAAGCTGGATCCCCACAAGGGTTAAGTTGAGGCTGCAGTTTACAGCCTGTACTTTCACCTTCATGTATGTGGAGGTTGATGACGTAACAGCAGTTAGGGTCAGGCTCACGTGGGTGCAGCTGGTGTTTCACAATTCCACCTGGTTCACTCAGCAATGAATCCACCTGGCTCTCTCTGTTTAGGGAATGCAAGTCTTCATCATTATCCAAGGAGATGGTTTCACTCTCAAACCAGTCTGGGTGCTCAGTTTGCCAGTTCTTGAACTTCTGTATGGCCTCTTTCAACTTGCTCCCACTAGGGGTATCGATGTAATTTTCAGCTGTGATCTCCTGGATTCGATGGATCCTCCCAGGCTCAAACTTCTCCAGGTCCTGAATCCGAAAATAAATATCCTCAAACTTGTCCATCAGTTGGTACCTGGATGTGACATTGAACAGATCAGGTATATCTTTCTCACTGCTTATTCCCTCAAAGTAGCAGACTATGTACATTCCAAAGCAGGCTGGCTTCTTGAAATCTGGAAGGATCAAATTCAAGGCTGGGGTGAACAGGTCGCCCATTGGCTTCTGCTGATCTTGCCTGAGACACACAGGCTCACTCCCAAGCATGGCCTGCCACTTGGCCTGGGTGCCCCGAGAACATAAGATAATGATCTTTGAAGATAGGTCTTCCATTTCCTTCTTCTGTCGAGTGAGCCAGGGTAGTGGCCCTAACTCTGAGATCTGATGATCTTCTAGCAGATCTAAGGCTACAGCAGTGCCACAGACTGTCATCAGAAACTCAGCAAACTTGAGCACCACATCCACGTACAGCAGGTGATCAGCAGAGTACACAATCCAAACCTTCCGGGGCTTCAAGGGTGGCAGGGAGAGGTCAGTGTGTGGTGCTGAGGAAAAGCACAGAAATATTAACCCCAGCCACACTGCAATGGAGCAAGTCAGCAGTAAGCGACACGGGAGGGTACTGACAAAAGGTTCTAGCAACTTTTAAGTTTTAATGCTATTTTGGCAATGCATGTGGACAACGTCTCATTGTATGAATTTAATATCGAAGTACAGAGGGGAAGCTGTGATTTATAATAGTGCCCAGATGATTAATTGAATTTAGCCACACAAAAGTACTACACCAGCCTCAAGAGGTTTGGAAATGGAGCTATATGCTCTGGTGGAGAGCTGAGTGCACTCACCCCAAACCAATCTTCTTTTGCTATGGCCTAGATGATTAGCAAAGGTTCTTTTTTTCTTAGGTTATAGAAAAAGGTTTTTTCCTGTCCGGGTGGTGACGCTGGCCCAGGTTGCCCAGGGAGGCTGTGGCTGTCCCAGCCCTGGCAGTGTTCACAGCCAGGTTGGATGGGGCCTTAAGCAACCTGATCTGGTGAGTGGTGTCCTTGCTCAGGGCAGGGATTGGGACTAGATGATCTGTAAGGTCCATTCCAACCCCTAAAATTCTATGATTCTATGATTTTGCCAGCACAGCCTCAGCTGGGCCAAAACCCTCATCACTTTACAAAGCAATATTCTCCCATCCAGCAAATGTAGCATTTCCAATTCCATATGCAAGGCTTCTTCTAGCTAAACAGGAAGATCCTAAGGCTACCTCTTGGTTTTGAGAAGCACCTATAGAGCAGTAAAGCCTAGGAAAGCCCCTCCTGGAGAAGTGTGTGGGCCTTTCAGAATGCAGGACATGTGCTGGATTAAACACAGGCAGGATATCTTACCAGTCTGCAAATCGTGGTGGGTGCATTTCCCTCGTCGGCGTCCTGCAAGAGGGAGAAAGTCATTGTCAGTTCTGAAAACAGGAAATGAGATTAAATGCTTAAAATCACAACACCTTCCTCAGATTAGGTTAAAAAAACCCCACCTTTAACTGTGCAGAGAGAGAAAACCATAAGGAGGGAGAAGCCTAATAAAAAATATAGGCTAAATGAATAAAGACTCTTCTACAGCTAATTCTGCTTTGTACTTTGCTATTCTTTTCCTTTGAGAGGAGCCAGAATGCACCCAAAATAAACTTTCTCCATCTCCCCCAGATTCAGCCAGTCTCAAGAAGTACAGAACCTCCAATTATTCTGCTACCTCTCTTTTAGGAGAAGGGAATGTTTTTAAACATGTCTTTTTCTTAAGAGGCTTCTCTGAAGAGGTGACTAAAATGTCCGTAGCTACATCTTATCTATAAATCTGATGTGAAGAAATTTTCCAAAAGACTTCCCATTATTCCTCTCAGGTAAAAAAACCCCAGACAAACAGTGAGTTACACAGCTTTCCTGTGATAACTGCCTTGTGGTTGCAGCACAATAGACTAGGAATTAGCCCTTAAGCACCCGATTTTCCAACCTGCTTGATGTCAGCCTCTGTGTCCTGGGGTTTCTTTCCTTCCACTTTTATTAAAAAACATTTTTTAAGCTCAAGGTAGTATAAAAATTCATTTTTGTAGAGGCTTTGGGGACTGGGGAAAGACTACAGTGTGAACAAACAGGAAGCTTTTGTTCTGCAATGCTCTTGTGCAATGCAGGAGAAAAATAAATGGGGAAGATTATCTGTAGCAATCTGCAGGAAAACAGAGGGCTGAGCTACAAAGTTCCTTTTTCCTTCCATGAGATCTGAAGGGCTATGAAAATGGTGTATCAGACAGCATAACATGTGGAAGGCTTTACTTATGTAGGTGGATGGTATGAGGACGTTACGAGTCCTATGCTGTGAAAGAGCACAAGGTGTTTACACAGGCATTATCTCAGTGGCAAGGCATCAGAACAGCAAGGAACAAAGCAGCAACAGGAACAGGTACAGAAGTAGGAAAAATAGGGCTTTAAGATTGATTTTTTTGTTCCTAGCTGGTATGAGTCTTACCTGCTCGTTTTTTAGTCATACACATCACACCTGCTATGACTGATCCCACCAGTAACACACAGATCCCAGTGATACACCAGTAGAGCCATATAATCGTATCACCTGCAGTACAAAAATACTCCTCAGACACTGCCTTACACAAACAGAGTTTCACTGAAGAGCAGAAGTTGAGAAGCCAAGGGAGAAGGACCCTGGTTGTGTCCAAACCCACGGGCAGACCAGCACTTCCCCCTTACAATATGCAGTCACTTCTCAAAATGAATTCCATCCTTTCATGATGGTGCTCTACACCATAAACTTGCTCCACACAAAGAGCCATATGTGCTGCACACTGAAAACATGGATCAATAAGCTCCCTCTAAATAGCAGTGTTTACCCAGCTCTGACAGGCAGCCTGCCCATGTCCTGCCTGTTCATCTAAAACATCTTAAACAAAAATAAAGCAAAAAAAACCCAAAATCACCATTTTGGGTCATGTATTTTTTTCAGTCTACAGGTGATTTTTAAAAAATCTTGGACAAACCAGCTTCTTGCAGGTGGTGTTGCAGCCAAAAAAGGATGTCAAATCATTATGCACAAGTTATCTTGACATTCATAAAAATGAATATATGCAAGCTATTCTCTCCAAAAGCTGCTTTATATTATGCAAATTTTTTAGCACTGAGCAAAGTGACAGAAAGTATTTTATATTAAGACTCTCCTTGTCAAAACTGCTTCTCAAAGAACTCCATGCAAGTGAAGTGTCTTTAAAAAAACTGCTCTTCAAGGTTCACACTGCATACAAATACTTGCCTCATTAAATCCTGGTGAAGTAATTCTTAGCACAATAAATTCTGCTAAAGACATTTTTGACACTAGGCTCTCATCTCCACCAGATAGCTTTATTGGCACAGATCAGTTGTGGTATCTGCTAGTTTGAGCTTGGTGCCTCCCTCAGAAGAGGGACCCCAGACAAAAATCCCTGGGCAATTATACTCTTAAGACCTAAATCCCCCATCCCTTGCACGACAGACTGCATCAACAGCATTATTAGGGTCTGGGGTCTCCTCACTCTTCACTGGTTTGCTGTTTTGTCACCAAGTGGTTGCCACGTGCTCATCTTCACATCCTCTGAGGTTGGTTTTGGTGGAGACTTGGGTGGGCTCTGTAGTCCATGTTACAACAGAGTTGTTACAGTTCAGGTACCACCACCTGTGGGCTGTCCACTCTCACTATTATTGTTTCAGGAGTATCAGCTACAGCTTTGCCTGTTCCACTATGAATGCTCAGATTGTTAGCTCCAGGTTTCATTATGATCCATCTTTCACTTAGAAAACACGGCCATATAATTCAGATTAAGTTCAACTTGCAGCCCAACAAATCTAGCTACTTATGTCAGACAAGCACTTAACTACTTTCAAATAATATCAAATTTTCTGCCCTTTGGGTCATCCCCTGGGAGGACCATTTCTTACTCTATACAACAGGAAAAGAGCAGCAAAAAAAGCTTCAGGGTATTGGAAGAACTTCTTACCTGATTGATCTGTACCTACAAAAGACAAGAGTTACATATTAAAAATTCAGCTCTCATCTGCAAGACAATGCAAATCTAATATACAGAAAAGCACTTCTCACTTGGAGCTGGTGCACACGGGATGAAGGCAGAGTGTCTCAGGCAGTCTGTGCCACAGTCTGCAAAGAAAGGCTGAATCTGCAGCAGAAAGAGATTCAGGAAACAGAAGTTATTCTTAAAAGAAACTCTGTTCCCTGCTTTACTTTTCCCCAGCCTTGACATTCCCAGTATTTTAGCACAGGGACACAGAATTCACATTTCCCTTCAGAAAACAAGATTAATCAAGACTTCTCAGCCTACACATTAAGAAGGCAGTAAGCTCCTGAGGTCACACTTGCCATTCCACCTCCTTAGTCCCGTACTAAGGAAAAGCCACTAACCACAGAGAACACCTGTATAAAAAAGGATTGTCCTTTCAGCCATAATCATTATTTCCCTGATACAGGAAATCAGAGGTTAGCCAATCCCGGCACAAAATACTGCACAAAACCCCAGAACATTTCTAAGCATTCCTAAGCTTACTGCCCTGTTTGTGAAGGAAGGAGACAGGGACAAGAGTGAGATCCTACCTGTATTTTGTAGCTGCAGCAAGCTTTAATGTTCTTCTCCATTTTGATCGTGACATTCACTTGCTGTTGTAGTCCACCCTGCAGAAATGAGATGGAAGTTACAAGGGAAGAAATAAGATTGAATGAAAGCAGGAGAAAATAGAAGCTGACATGTGAACATGGAGTGGTCCAAAGAAGCATAAGGTTCTATTTTTTGCTTCTTTTGAACATGTAGCCCACAGAGAACAAACTGGGTAAAGCATCTGGCCATGATCACTGCAGGTGTCCTGTGTGACAGGTATGGTAATACAATTAAGACAGCAGGGTAAGATTGCACAGGTAATAGGAAACAATTAGGGATGTACATTGTATAACTTCAAAAGACTGAAACTTACAGTTTCTTAACAAGGTCTTCGTTCATGTAATGTGTAAACATTAACAAGCTTCCCTGTTTAATTAAAAGCAGCTGCCAACACTGCTGCTTCTGACACTAGAACAGACAAGTAAGTTGCCCTTGTTACCTGCTGTACACAATTAGTATCATAATAATCTACCTCCTCACAATGATTAGCAGATAACTCATTTTGCAGTATGTCTGTTCCTCTCTGCCAGGGAAACACACACACAGGTGTGCCATCTGTGTCAGTGATAACTTAATATGTATCAGTGCATGCAGCACAAACAGGCTGAAGTGCTAAGGAATGGATTAAACAAACTGAATGCCAATATATCTGCCCTCCCCCAAGGAAAAGTGAGGACTGGTACCAAATATTCAGCATTTCTCCTCCTGCAGATGCCTGAGGGGAAACACCTCTTATGTTGGAGGACACTCTGGACACTTTGAGCTTCTCAGCAATATAGACTGTAAGATCTACAGAAACTGATTCTCAGCTTGAATGAAACATCTGTTACTAAAGCACTTCATTCTTTATCTAAAAAATTTAATTAACACCCCCTAGGATCATATTTAATTAATTCAGCGATTTACTGAAACTTTGCACCTTAATTCTGGTTGACTTATTTAGTCTTAGCTCCCCAGGCACTGCCTCGAGAAAAGTTATAAAGTTAAAGCACTTCATTCTTTATCTAAAAAATTTAATTAACACCCCCTAGGATCATATTTAATTAATTCAGCGATTTACTGAAACTTTGCACCTTAATTCTGGTTGACTTATTTAGTCTTAGCTCCCCAGGCATTGCCTCGAAAAAAGTTATAAAGCCCAGATAGTCAAATATCAAATCTGACTTTGCAGTGCTTACAGACTGCTCCATGCATTATAAAACCTCCTTTTTGGTCTTTTGTCAATAAAATTCCTGAAAAAATTCCTTTTTCCAAAGGCAGTTAAAATCAGTGAAAATAAGTTAAGGAAAACTGTTGTTCAAGTGCAATTGCTACATCTCCTACCTCATGGCTCCAAGTCCTGGTTCTGCAACCTTGTGAGATGTCTGTCTAAATTACGACAGAAGGTATCACTTAGGAAGGTAATTACCTCAGTCAAATCATGTGTGATCATTTTACACTTCTTCTCATTCAAGTAACTGGCGACATGGATTTGGTATCGGGCTGGCTCCGTCCACGGCTTGAAGTGTACCAGCAGAGTTGTATCATCTAGGCTTTGACCTTGGATCCTGGGCTCCCACAAGCTGCCTAGAAGTGGTGCAAATATTCCCAGGTTTCTCAACTGTCAAATATTTCAAGAGAACACCCATGTATACATGACTCAAGAATTTTACCTGTCTTTATACACGGGACGGTTCTTTTCATCAGAGAATCCCTGCAGTCTGGAAGAAAAACCATCGTGGCAAGTCAGAAGCAATGCACTTCCATTTAGGAAAAGCCACATTTTCTTAAGACAAGCCAGACACCCAACCTTAGTGAGCAGACACTTTTGTTCCAAAGCAGCAGCAAAAGTCTGTAGAACAGTATTGGTTTCCAGTGTACAAACTAGCCCCTCCACTGACGTAACGGTGTGCTCTGTTTTTCTCCTCAGAACAGAGGTAGTTAGTAAGAAAAGACTCAAAACATACCAGACTTATTAGCACAGTCATATCTGAGAACTCTTGGTGATGTAAGACTTGTGCAGAAAGCCTCATAACAGTGGAATTAAAACTTCCCATTGATCTCCACACGTTGTGATCACATCACAGCAACAGATCCCTCCAAAAGCATCCTGACCCAGGGAAACCAGGAGGCTGGAATCTTTCCTGATCCCAAAACACTCTTCCATATTTATAATTCCCTTCATTTAGCAGATTGCCCCTGCTCTTTGGGGTTTTCATCAGAGTTAAATCCACAGTTATGTATTCTACATTTAGCAACATGGGATTTGAAAGTCTCAGCCTTAGACTATGTCTCTCCTTCAGGGTTTGGACAAAGGAAAAGGAACAACTCCCTGCTTAGACAGTTGAAATAAAACATTGCATAGCTTAAATTTCCAAGTTTCAAAGCTGGAAAATTTACAGTGTCCCTGTAATTCACATGCAAGCTCTAATCAGCACAGCTCCCTGCAACTGCTGAGCCTGACACAATGCATTAGGTTTCTGAAGGACAGTAGAGGATAAAAGCCAGGAAGCTCTTAGCACAGCCAGGTATAAGAGAGGGTAAGAGGGCTGAAAATCAAGTGCTCCCTCTCCTTTTCCAGCTCACACTGACTGACACACCCCACACTTTGCCATTTTATAACTACAGAGTCAGGCTGACAACTATAAGCAAGTCAAGAAGAAAGTTAAGAACCAGTTTTCAAGCTCTGTATTAAGCACCAAATATCTCTGAACTAGTCCTTACAGCCAGAGGGCAGTGCAGATTCTGGGCATCCTCAGGGAAAACAACAGAAATTCACTGAGCAACAGGAAACTTTTCACATACACAAGAAAGTGTCAGGAACTCAGCACTATCAAGTTTCTTGGTATGTTATGTCTAACTGTACCTTTGCAATCGAACTTCACATGTCTAAGATTTAATACTAGAAGCCAAACTTCACTCTTGATTTGCAAATTCTGGGCTGCACTTCCACCTTCCACAAGCAGAGGAAGGGTTTTAAATTTACTTACTTTAAATTAAGTAAAGGCAGCAGTAATATTCTTGAGAGAGCGTGAAAGATTACAGCCCCATTCACGTAAATGAAATGTCTTTGTGCCTGCTCAACTGAAGAACACTTCAGCAACAAAACCTAGGGGTTGTCACTTACCTTCCATCAGCCCTTCAGAGGGGCACCTATACTAGTTTCAGGTTTAACCATGAATTTCTCTTTAGACATAGCTGTAGCAGAATTCTTGGCAAGCTACAAATGCAATTTCTCAGAAACCAGAGGCCCAACTCCAAGGGTTTGTCCAGCTCTCGAGAAAGCATATGCAGAGTTTTATAGCAGTATCTTCCATGCAGAAGCTGGAGCCAACTGGAATCAAAGGGTCTGTTCTTCAGAGAATAGTCCCTCTGTATGCACCTTATTCCAAGCAGAGATTTGACAAACATCTGGACACAGGATCCCAGAAACAAGGACAGTGATTTGTAGAACGGATTTTCTAAACAACAGTACTCAGAAAGGACAACGGGGTTTTACAACACTGCCACCCTACTGCCAAACCTGCACACAGCTCATGGATCTGGGCTGGAAAAAACCCCAACCCACAGGTCCTAAGCACTAGGCCCAAGTGCAGTAGAGCACCTCTTACCAGGCATTGTGAGAGAGGTGGACTTGCAATTGTAGTCTCCATTTACACCCAGTTTGGGCAGGTGATACACAGTCACTTGGTAAGTCTGGCCAGGTTCCACTTCAAAACGGTCAAAAGTGAAATTCCACTGAAAACAAAACACATTCACAACGACTTAGAAGGAGAATGTTGTTCTTTAAAGGCGCTGAAATTAACAGCTGACTTGGCCCTGCTCCACTGTGTTCCCTCGTCCCATACAACCCTTTTACTGAAGCTTGACTATAAAAACATGGAACTCAAGTGTATTAAATGTGCCATTCCCTTGGTCTGTCCAAATTCAGTTTGGAATGAGTTATTTCTTGGGATCTTTGAGCTGATACAACAGTTTTATGACAAATAACTGCAAGGCTTGCACGTTCTGAACTGAAAGGAGATTAGGCTAAAACAAGCAGTTTTGAGACCAAAATTTTAGTCTAGTATAAATTTTGCAGTGCTGTGCAAATGCTAAGCATTTAGAACTGCACTTACACATTTCTAATTCTGTACCTGGCCACTCCACACGTTTTCTTAAATCTATACTGTTTCTCACATCAGCAATGCTGTGCAAATTCTGGGAGAGGCACTGGCTCCAGATGGTAAGCTAACTATGGCCAAATGCTATGTGGTAAAGAACAAACTCCAGATTCCTTGTTCTTTATATTCCTTATTGTTGTGGATGCTCAGCACCTTTCTGATGAGTCTCCTAGATGGAGTGTAAGCTGAAGGACCACCCCTAAGGTTGGTGCTTTCCTCCACAGCAAGAGAGTACAAGAAAAGTGGGAATAAAAGGAAGGGTGAGTTACAAAAGCTATAAAATGTCATGGCCCTCAAGCAGAAGGCAAAAACTCCTACAATTGTTTGCTTTAAGCAACATCCAGAACAAGAACATGTGCTAAGCACCAAGAACATCAATTCTTAAACCCTGAAGGATGGGAGGGGTGAAAGAGAAACTGGAAATGACAGCAGGTCTCAAGTCCAATATGTTGCCTGCATCATCAACTCTTCTACCCAGTCAGTACCTTTAATCAACACCCTTGCTGTATGACAGTGAAAGCAGAAACATACCCATGGATTAAAAATGTGGCTTAGAGCCCTTTGCACTCACCCGACCTCCATCCGGACGGACCTGAAGAGGCAAGTTGTTCTGAAAGTCAAACTGGGCACAGATCTGTTGGTTGCTGTTCACTTGCATCACTGCCAGCTCTGCCCCTTCAAGACAGCGGATGCTAGCTGCAGGCACAGGGACAGAGAGAGATGTCTGTCTTATCCTGAGGGTTGCAGCACCCCAGAGATTACCACTGTGCCTAGTCGTGTCACAGCCTCACTCCCAACACGAGATAACTGGCTGTGAAGGAGTGAGCACGCAGGGCTGAGTAACAGCACTTTCAGCTTAAAGGTTGCCTGGCATGGCAAGAGCTATGTCTGTGCAAATGAAGGAGCAAAGCCGAAGGCAACTGCATTCTCTCACACACCCTGGCAGTTCCACAGCTTCAATGTTGTGTGTGGCTCTGCCTCTCAAAGCTGCTTCATGCAGTTTAGGCACCAAAGTAAATGCACTTTTAGTTTGGTAAAGACAGTGCCAATGAGAAAGTTCATAACCATAGCTGAACAAAATGACTGGATTACCTGAGTCACACCTGCTTCTACACTACTATAGCTATAGCTCATAACTCTATACAGCCCTCAGACACAGGCCCTGCAGAAGGAAGAAATGAATGTGTTGAATTCTGTCTTACATCAGTGCAAAACTTTGGACAAGAGTATGCAAGGGAAGCATCATTTACAAACAAAGACATATGGAGAATGAGAAAATTTGAGTCATTTAGCTCCAGCAACGAGACAATTATTCCTTTATCAAGACACCTGTGCATGTAGGAGGCCTAAGTTACAAGGACTAGGTGACATCCCCCAAGTAAACAAAATTAAGCAGCCAAACTCGAGTTTCAAAGCTCTGTGCCCATGGCTAGAGCAGTTAAAGACTTGAAGACATAATTCTCCTCTCTATCCTTACTAGATCACACCTATTTTCTCTGCTCCATGTTCAAATTAAACAAGCACCACTTACCATCAGTGGCCACTTTCCATTCTATCTGAAGCACAGGGAGGAGTTTTCCATCCACCTGACGGAAAACATCAGAAGAGACATGAAGACTGCTTGGAGCAGAAGGAGTCCAGGCACGAACCTCCAGCCAGCTCGACTCCATACAGGTACCTGTCCAGCAAATGAAAACCACCACTTAAGAGTGGGTCTAAGGAAGCTCTGATTAATTAGCAATTATGATCTGCCCTTTGGGCCAGGGTTACTCTGATGGCAAAACTGGGTGACAGACTATTTCCCAGTTCAGAAAGGCAGTTTTCAGCATGGAAGTCCTTTATAAGTTGCCTGTAATATCCTGAACTCATTCCAGTAACTAACACTTTCTCTTTTCCTTAAAATCCATTAGAAACCGCAATCAATGTAGTCAGGCTAAACAGGTCAAGTAAGGTTACTCAGTATCTCTTGCAGCAAGTCCATAACTTGCTGCTGAAACAGACCTATATATGTACTAATTTCCATTCTTCCATCATAAGAAATCTGCCAGATATGCAGGGAAACTGTTCCAATAGTAAATTACTTTGTGTTTACAAACTGCTTCACCTAGAATTTGAATATACATCCGAATTTAGATTCCAACTATGTAACTGCCTGTTATACCTTCCCTAAATTAATGACCTCTCTGGACAGAAAAATAAATCATGCTAGTCAACAGACTGCTAGGGAAAACTGGTCCTGTAATCTCATCAGGAAGCGACATCAGGTATGACAGGCATTAGACATGACCTACCTGGACTTTTGTGAGAATTTCACTCATCAGAGCATGTTAAAAAAGCACAGTCAGGCCCCCCAAAGTACACTTTGGGACTGTTTTTCTGGGTCAGTGATGGGAACAATGTGCACTATCCCATCATGTAACTGCATGGTTTTAGGCTTGGGAAGTAATTAGCCAATCCTCAAGTGCTCATTATTCAAGTAAGGCAGCATTTTAGTGGTGGAGCTGCTGTGTGGCTTCCTGTGCTGTCAAGCCTATTCCAGTGGCTGGCTGCCAGTGGGAAATAGGATCCAATCTGATCCCAACACAACCCTCTTTGCCAAAAAAGTTCAAAATCTGATTATTTTCAGCATACTCATCTCCCTGATCTGGTAAAACAAGCAAAACCACTACAAAAATTACTAGTGGCTACAAAAATATTTGTGCCAGTACAACACAGCGCTGGGATGAGGCAGGAATGAGTCTGCTTAGAACAAGGATTGCAAGTAAAGGTCAAGGAGTTCTGCAGCTCTGTCCAGTTGCCTCCAGGTACCAAGTGGGCAACTACAGAACATTCTCCTCTCTTTAAGAACATTACCATAATTACACAAAAGTGTTTCAGGTACAAACCACGGCCAAGATGACTCCTTACACTCAATAACTGACAGTAATTGCTCTCAACTGCACACCTCTGTGCCCCTTTTCCATTTCTAGTTCATACACTAATTTTTCATCAAGTACTGTCATAGATAAAATGGCTTATCCTGAACATTTACTGGCAAATTGTCCTAAAATTCCCATTTCTTTAAAAGCTGATGATCCCAGTTTTAAATATAAGTTAAACAAGTTGAATTGTGTTCCACCCACCCCTAAATTCCATCCTGAAAAAGACGTAACTTCCCATTCCTCTGCTAGCTGGAGCTGATAAAGGATCAAACTGGAAGCTCCCAAAGCAAGGCATGATAACAGTATTTCACTTTACAGCTCTCTGATTCTAGCAGGAAAAATATGTTGTATCAACCCAGTTACATAAAACACACAGAAAAGCAAAAAGCATGATCTCATGAGAAAACCACAATGAAGAAAAAAATTACTTACTATTTCTCACGAGACAGTTTAAATCCTGTGGGGGGAAAAAACCAAGAACATTACTCTCAGAATAGAAACTGGATTGACAGTAATTTACTTTTGCTTGGTGGCAGAAGAGGGACAGGAAAAAACCAATTCAGTGAATAGTGATGCATACAAACTGAAGAATAAACCATCATGGAAATGCTGCACTAAGCTGTTGATCAGAAAACCAAAGGTCATGGGGCATAAAACCTATGCACACATGAGCTGCTTATGTGACAGCACTAGCGGAAATAACGGAAAGAAACTGAAGAAAGGGCAAGATGATGATAGCAAAAAACACTACAAAATCCAGGCCTGTGAAAACAGAAACCAATGTTACATAAAAGACTGCTTGAAGCAGGTGGGTGTGGTTTTTAAACACCAGTGTTTTAAGGTACTGCCACCCAGCTACTCCAGACCTGGAGAAGAGAAGACTGCATGAAAAACTCAAGTTTTCAATTCAATATCTGAAGGGGCTCCAGGGGAGTCGGAGAGGGACTCTGAGTTAGGATCTGCAGTGACAGCACAAGGGGTCATGGGTTCAAATTGAAGGAGGGGAAATTTAGGCTAGATATTAGGAAAAAGATTTTT
>NW_008676740.1:0-4635 GCF_000695815.1 Acanthisitta chloris | reverse complement strand
TTCAAGGCCAGGCTGGATGAGGCCTTGAGCAACCTGATCTAGTGAGGAGGTGTCCCTGCCCATGGTAGGGAGGGTTGGGACTAGACGATCTGTAAGGTCCATTCCAACCCTTAAATTCAATGATTCTATAATTCTTTTGTGCCAGGTGAAGTGTTTGCAACGATGTTCCCAGCACTGATGAGGCTTTGCCCTTTCTGACATTCCTTAAAAAACCAGGAGCTTAATGAGGAGCCATCAGGCTGTTGATGAGGATTCAGAACTGAAACTTAACAGGTATCTCTTGCTTTTTCCACACTGAGTTTCTATGGAGCAAAACAACAGCAGTTTTTCTGGTGTGTCACCATTCTTCAATCCCACTCAGGATTTTCAAGGGACTACCTACACATGTTTTTCCTACCCCACACTAGCCTATTTACCTGCTGTGCCAGAAACATTGTTTATTTGTATAGCTGGCTATATTGAAGAGTTTTAAACTGCCATCAGTTACTTGAGAATTTAGCAGGTTTACCACAAGAAGAAGGGAAGGATTTCCCCATCACACAGCAGCTAGCACCAACTCACTTGTTGGTCCACTCCCTTCCCAGTCCCCAAATAACAGAAATAACACAGTTGGGACAGCTGACCCCAACTGGCCAAAGGGATATTCCATATCATTTGCCATCATGCTCAGCATATAAACCTCGGGGAAGAAGGAGGAAAGGGGGGAATGTTTCAAATCATGGCGTTTGTCTTCCCAAGTCATTGTTCTGCACGATGGGCCTTGCTCTCCTGGAGATGGCTGAACTCCTGCCTGCCTGTGGGAAGTGGTGAATGAATTCCTTGTTTTGCTTTGCTTGTGTGTGTGGCTTTTGCTTTCCCTATTAAACTGTCTTTATCTCAACCCATGAGTTCTCTAGCTTTTACCCTTCTGATTCTCTCCCCCATCCCACTGGTGGGGAGCGAGTGAGCGGCTGTGCGAGGCTTAGCTGCCAGATGGGTTTAAACCACTACATTAAGCAAGCACATATTTAGATGATAAACAGAAATCAAATTACAGCAACGATTGTTTCTGGGTGCTCACACAAAGCTGGAAGCACGTAAGAGGCATTGACAGAACAGATGTGTGTCAGTCTGCATACAACAGACAAGCAGATAAACAGAAGGAGATGGAACAGAAAATAAGAGCTCTGCAGAAAAGCTGAAGATGGAGCCCACAGCCAGGCAACATGCTCTGCAGGGTATTATAGAAGGGGCTTAAACTGACATGTTCTCTTCTCATCAGCTTCCCGCTGCCTTTCGGGCCCAACAAGCAAAGCTATAGACATGGGAGGCATAAAAATATGAGAAGCAAACAATTTTGAGGTGATGCCGAAACTATTATCAGGAGGACAGGCACAGTCAACTCTTCATGTTTACTTGCCATACTTTCACAGAAAGCTAAGCAGCTGTTTCTTTTACTCTTTTTACATGATTTTGGTTTGCTATTGACATAAAAATCCCAAACAGACCATATGCTATGCAGAATCACATCAATCTGAAGACAAAAAATAGAAGGGAAACCGATTAACAGCACCATCCCGTAACAATTCAATTAAAGCAACGTGAGGCCAAGATTTCCCAGCAGGATGGTGTGGTAACTAGCAAGAAACCACTGTGAGCTGGGCAAGCGTCCAGTTTTCCTTTAAAGAGCGGCTGTTGAGCAGGAAGGGCTCCAGCTTTCCAAAATCTGCCTCTCACCTATGAGCCATTCTATGCATCTTCTGAGGCTTAGACCATTTGGAGTTTACTGCAGTTTCCCAATTTCTTAGTAAAAAGAAGCAGAGATCAACAGGACCCAAACACATAACAGGAATAATGGCTGAAAGATGATTTAAGGCTGGCAGGAAACAAACGTCTTTTAGAAAACTGTTTTGATTTTTTAAAAGCCTTTTTCTCTATAGTTTCTAAATTTCCTCTTGCCCTCATATAAAGTCTCAGCAAAATCAAATCCAAATTCAAAAAGTTGAAGTTTCTCCACAAAAATCAGATTTAGAGTTGTCTTTATTCATGGTTTTGATCACTTCACTCTTTTTATGCTGAAGTTGAGTAGTTTTGATCATTAGTTCTTTTCATGCCAACGAGCCTGGAAATACTTTAGCAGCATTAAGTGTGACCATGGTTTATGTTAACATCCTACACAGCTAAAACGTGCCACAGAGGGGAATGAGAGAAGTCAGTCAATAGCAAAGGGAAGAAGAACACATTTGTAAAGGAGGAACAGGAAAAGTCTTTGTCACATGCACCACCATCGCTCATCTTCATGAGACATGTTACATTAGTTCTTCTCCGGAGACTTTTACTGAATATCCATCAAGCTGGAAAGATTGATATGGTCAATCCAGCTCTACAACTACCTGAAAGGAGGTTGTAGCCAGGTGGGGATCAGTCTCTTCTCCCAGGCAACTAGCGACAGGCTGAGAAGACACAGTCTTAAGCTGCAGCAGGGAAGGTCCAGGCTGGACATGAGGAGAAATTTCATCACAGAAAGGGTGATTAGACACTGGAATGTGCTACCCAGGGAGGTGGTGGGGTCACTGTCCATGGAGGTGTTTAAGGAAAGACTGGACATGGCACTTAGTGCCATGATCTAGTTGGCATGGTGGTGTTCGGTCATAGGTTGGACTCGATGACCATAGAGGTCTTTTCCAAACTAACTGATTCATTTCAAAGGCCCAACTATGTCCAGCTATCCAGCCCCTCAAAGATAGCAGGGCTATAAACACTGCATTCCTCCAGGACTCTGAGGCATGGCATGTCTTGAAAGAGTTACAGCCCAGTGACTGAACACAGGGCTTGAACAGTTGATGAGGAACAATGAGATGGGTATTTAAGCCATGGGATGTTTTTCCCCTATGCACAGAAAAACCCCTCTGGATGACATATTCAAATAACAGTTACTCGAAGGAACTAGATTTGCAGCTGTGCTATTCAGCCCTACAGCTGAGCAGGTTTGATGGAGTGGTAGTGAATAAGGTCCAGTAAGTGCATCTGTTGGCATAACAGCATAAGATGAGCTGTTAACATGCACTTAGTTTTACTTTCGCAATTTATGGGTTATGACACTTTCCCTCCACCCCTTCACCTCCAAAACAGCCTCTGCCACATGAGAGTTTCGCTGAAAAAACTGCTGCTCACCTTGACCTGCTCCAAAGCTCAGCAACAACAGCAGGAGTGCGGTGGGCTAGAAAAAGGAAGTGGGGCTCACCCACCCACAGCTTCCCCTCTGAACCACACCACAGTCACACTCTGCAAGGGTCGCTGAATCATCCCCTGAAAACAGTGCAACCGACAAAGAGGGAAGGGGAAACTGTTTTCAACTGTCATAACTTCAGTTGATGGTACATTTTCCTGTAACTGTCAGCAGCTTCACAACTGCTTCTGAAGAGGCTGCTCGAGGGCTTAAGCCAACTCCATTTTCATGAGTTTGTCTGCATTTTAGCAATTAGCTTTTGCATGGAAAAGGCCAAAGCAGCAGCTTTGCACCTTCACTGATCTGGGAGCACACATGGAGCATGGGGCCACACAGCTCCTCAGTGAAAGCTAGTGGTGAACCCTCATGAAGTTACTGTGGTTCACACTTCCTAGGAAAAGGAGGCATGGACAGTCAAAGCCCCTGCACCCAAGGACTCAGAGAAACTCTCTCATATGTTACTCTCAGTCTCTGTGTGACTAACAATGTTTGGGATATCGCGGTTATGTGAGATGCCTAAGCAATATTGTAATGTACTTTTTCCCCTTGGCCAAGATTTTGCATTCTGTAACTCCACAAAGCCCAGTCTGAAGTAAAATTGCAGAAGTGATCTGTTTTCTTGGGGTCTTTTTAAATAGGAGCGAAGGCAGCAGAGCAGAGCTCAGGTAAAACAGGGGTAAGAATATGATAAAACATTAGGAAAGGAGTCAGACTAGACAAAAGATAGGAAATGTGTACAGGAAAAGATTATAGAAGCTTTCATCCCAGAGGGCACTTTGTTTGACATATGTCTATAGCTGCACCTGACTAGCTGCCTTGGCTAGACTGCTCAAAGTGCATCATGGCATATAAAACTCTCCAGCTTAGAAGACAGCTGCCCATTTTCCTGCCAATGCACGGACCACTATGGTTAACAGAAACAAAAAAGGTCTCTTCCCTCTTCTACACACACTCTACATGTATCTCACACAGACACAGGATCCCAATGACCACCAACAAAACCAAACCAAAACAACCCCCCAAAACCAGCAGAGAGAGTGACCAGCTAGGAGTTCTTACTCTAGAGTGTCAAAGTTAGCTCAGGCTGGTTAGGCATCACATTGACACCCCCTCTCTGGCTGGTTCCACAGGGAGACAAGACAACCAAACTCTGCATGTTCAAACATCTCAAGAACCTATAATGTTTATTTCCCTGCGCCTCCACCAGAGATTCCCTGGTTCCTCCTAAAAAAACCCTCAGCCGCAAGGAACCGGTTAAAACATTTCGGACGTTTGGCAACCTCAGCTCTGAGCAAAGACTCACATCCTGCTCAGCGTCCCCGGGCGGACCCGGCACGGACAGGGGCAGCGACAGGCGCTTCCCGGCACTGCGGGCGGCTCCGGGCGGAGTGTGCTGTGCCCCCGGCCCCGAACAGCACACACAACCG
>NW_008676739.1:1686-2024 GCF_000695815.1 Acanthisitta chloris | reverse complement strand
CTCTCACCATCGCCCCCCCTCCCGCAGCCCATCGCACACCCCGCGCTTCGCCCCTTCAGTCATTCACAACTCCCAAACAGCCGCCAAATTTCTCCTAATTAAATTACGTCCCCATAGAAGTTTTCACCCAAATAAAACATTGATAGGTTCCCCTGGTGAATAATACAAGGGACGGGGCTGTGGACCCCCAGGTTTGTGTCCTTTTTCCCCCAGTTTTGTGTCCTCTCCCGCAGAGTCAGTTAGAGAAACACTTTCCAAGCTCCTGGGAGAGAGGAAGGAGGGGGTGAAAGGGGCACTTTCCAGCCCCTCCCATCCCGCCCCCGCTGGGACCAGAGCTG
>NW_008676739.1:0-1647 GCF_000695815.1 Acanthisitta chloris | reverse complement strand
CGGGGAGAAACAACGTTTGCTTTTAACAAAGAGGAGAGGGAGAGAAAGAGTCGGGCTGGGAAATCAAACAGGGGAAACTCTTTAAATCTTCCTGGGAGGTTCGTGCGGAATTAAATCCTTGGAGTCGGGGGGTGGGCAGGGTGGGGAGAGAAAAGGAAAGAAATAAAAATAGGTTAGAAGGAAAAAAGGAGAGAGCGAGGAAGGGGAAAGAGGGAGAGACACTTTATCTCTGGAAAACATACAAATAGATTTTCCAGTTATAAAATATCCAGTCAAGATGATACATTTTCTAGCGATGGTTTGTGTGGGTATGAGAGAGGGGGAAGCTAAAATTGAAATAAAAAGGAAGTCGAGTCTCTCTCTAATCTGTGTTGTCTGTCCGGAGCTGTATTTATTCACCTAATTGAATGCCATACAATATACTGCTGTATTATTGCTGTTCCCTCCCTCCCCCTATAGATTAGTTTAATTATGGTCTCCCTGCCTCTGCTTAGAGCTAAAAGGTAGCTTGAATTTGGACTACGCAGCCCTAACAGAAATAAGAAAATGATGGGGTTGGTATTAATTCTGGGGTCAAGGGCTTCACTTTTCACCATAATTTAATTTCTTTCTCTATAAATACTAAATGTAAACTGTGTCCACTGGACCAAATTTTGCCTGTAGCAATAAATGCCTCATTTTCTGTCGGATTTCAGGAGAGGAATGCGAGGGGGACGTGTTTCTGAATACAGAATGGTAATCAATCCAGCACAGAACAAGAGAGGGGGGACTTTTCTCTCTCTCCCTCTCTTTATTATAATGAATTAATTCGACTTTATTTATCCCATTTTCTGGAGCTGACAGAATGTTAATTTGAGTTGAAATTTCTCTCGCCTCTCACTCCCTGACCCCTGGCCTCCAGATTGGCGTGTTGTAATAACCTGAATCTTTCAACAGAAGCCCTGATAATTGTTACCTTATTAGCATGCAAATTGTTTAATTAATATTATTATGGAGAAGCATACAATCCGTCCGTCACTTGACCTCAAGTGCAAGTCCACGTAGTAAGCGGCTCCGTGCATTTCAATGTGCACATTTAAAATCGACTTCTGTTTTAATGTTTCTAGGATCCTTGTCGAGCTTCTAAAAATCTCTCTTAAAGTGTTTGAGAGGAGCTGGGGGGGGGGGGAGGCTTTTGATGGCTCTCGGCCTTGATATCTCTTTATATTGCTCTCCATCTAAAACACAAATTATAGAAACCGTTTTCTTCGTCGTCGTCTCTTTTTTTTATATTTTTGAACATCAAAATTTAATAATTGCTTCCTTGTCAATTGCTGCTTCTTTAAAGGCACCCCCTTCAATCCGGAGAGCTGTTCCTCCAGCCAAACACTCGCACCAGCTCAATGAAAAGCAGCCCTTGACACGCAGTCCTGGGAGACGCTGCATTTAAATCCCTTTTTCTACAGCCGAGTGACATTGTCAGATGCTAGCTTTAATTAACTTGATAATAAGACGTACAAGACTCGCATTCAGGACGCCAGCTCGCCTCGCCTTGTTTCCCCTTTTATCACAATCTGGGTGTTTTATCTTACAGCTTCCTACTGGCTTTTACAGCCATTGCTGCGGAAGAGGCTCCGAGCGGCTCGGCAGAACAGCCTGCCAGGAGCC
>NW_008676738.1:2539-3129 GCF_000695815.1 Acanthisitta chloris | reverse complement strand
GACAGACACAGGTGAGGCCCCACCTTGCCCGAAGCCAGCGATGCTCCTGCGGAGCGCGTCGGTGTCGCAGGTGAAGCGCGCGGCGCGGCACAGCTCCTCGTCGTACTTCCGCTCGCTCACAAAGTGCTGCCAGGGAATGGCAACAGCTGCACCCCCAGGGACAGGTACAGGGGGAACAGGAACCCCAGGGAACAGGAGCCCCAGTTGGGGCTCTGGGAAAAGCTAAGACAGGTGACCCACAGGTGCCCTGACCCCACACAGGTGATCCTGACCCCACACAGGTGTCCCTGGGAGGACCTCAAGGCCCTGCAGAGGTGGCACCTGCACAATTCCAATGGGGAATCCCAGGGAGACCACAACATCTCCCAGTACCCCACCACAACCCCCAGGGATGCAGGACCCTCCCAGTACCCCACCACAGCCCCCAGAGGTGCAGGCCCCTCCCCGGACCCCACCAGATCCCTGGGTCACACACCTTGATGTCAGCACGGAGCTCTCCCAGCTGCTCATCCGACAGGGTCGCGGCGACGTCCGTCTGCCTGTGCAGAGCCTCGGCGCGGCGCTGCCGGCTCTGCAGGATCTCCACTGCA
>NW_008676738.1:723-2350 GCF_000695815.1 Acanthisitta chloris | reverse complement strand
TCCCACCCGTGTGGATTTAGGGGAGTCCAGTGTTCCTCGTCCCACCCGTGTGGATTTAGGACAGTCCAGTGTTCCTCGTCCCACCCATGTGGATTTAGGACAGATCAGTGTTCCTCATCCCACCCGTGTGGATTTAGGGGAGTCCAGAGTTCCTCGTACCCCGAGGGGTTCCCTGAAGGGCTTTCCATGGGGTCGTGGGTGGCTTGGGTGGGAATGGAGGGCAAAGCTCATCCAGTTCCACCTCCTCTGGGACTAGCTCAGAGCTCTGTCCCACCTCCCTGACACACCAGGGATATAGAGCAGCCACAGCTTCTCCAGGCAGAACATTCCAGAAGGTTCTCCAGGAGGTTCCACTACCAGTATCCACTTACTGGGACTGGAAGGCTGTGGAACTAGGTGGATGAATGGATTTATGCCTGGGGAGGCTCCATGTAAATGGCTCTAAAATGATGCAATTCAATTTGGATTGTCCTGGGATATTCCAATTCCTTGTGGGATTCATGGAGAGACAAATTGTTGCTGGATTCAAAGACCTAACTCTGGATTTCCTGATGGAAAACCAGATGGGACAGGGATAAATTCCAGCCCCAAACATCCTTAGGGGTCACTTCCACATGGCAAAGCCCTTTCTGCCCCCCAGGAACACTGGGATTTCAGGAATTCCCTCCCATGGAGGATTTACATTCCACCCTCCAAGGAGCTTTGTGTCAGCCACAATCCTGTGCCAATAGGTTTGGGAATGATGGGAAAGCAGGAAAATAACAGATCCTTACTCGCTTCTGCCTTCACTTTGTCCATCTCGGCCAGCAGTGCCACCTCCCGATCCATGAGGCTGGGGGAAAACAGGGAGAGCCATGAGATTTGAACTGAGGAGAGGGAAATTGTCGGGAAAGCAGCGCCCGAGGATTCCAGGCGGGACACACCGGCAGGTGGCGGCAGGAGCGCGCGGGAGGGAACTGGGAACGGGAACTGGGAACGGGAGGAGTGAGGGGCAGGAGCTGTTGGGAAGCAGGAGGAGGTGGGAAGCAGAAAGTAGGGAACAGGAGGAGGAAGGGGAAAGCAGCAGGAGGAAGGGGAAAGAAAGCAGGAGGAGTTGGGGGGCAGGAATTGGGAGCAGGAGGAGTTGGGAGACAGGAGGAACTGGGAGCAGCAGGAGGAAGGGGAAAGCAGGAAGAGTTGGGGGAGACACACAGATCCCCCTGGAGACACACAGGTTGTCACCACAGGGAGTCTCTCCTGGCCTGGGGTTTTTTTTGAGTCTCTCCTGGCCTGGGGTTTTTTTGGAGTCTCTCCTGGCCTGGGGATTTTTTTGGCCACAGATGACACACCTGAGTGGGTCCCAGTGATGCGTCTGCCCTGGGCAGGAGGCTCCAGCCTGGCTGGAGTGTGTCTGTTGCCATGAGACAGAAATCCCCCCAGGAATGGCACCGCAGGCCTTGACGCAGGCACAGCCAGCGGAGCAGCCAGGGAGGGAGCAGAGGGACCCCAGGGGAGGGGAGAGGGACCCCAGGTGAAGAAAAGCACCCTGAGGCAAAGGAGAGGGACCTCAGGTAAGGGAGAGCACCCCAAGGTGAGACAGAGCACCCCAAGGTGAGGCAGAGCTCCCCCAGGTGAGACCCCCCAGGTG
>NW_008676738.1:0-693 GCF_000695815.1 Acanthisitta chloris | reverse complement strand
CCAGGTGAGACAGAGCTCCCCCAGGTGAGACAGAGCTCCCCCAGAGCCCGAGCAGAGCTCAGCCAAAAGCATTGCCAGCGCTCCCAGTGCGAACTGGGCAGGCACTGGTTGCCAGGGGCGATGCAGAGCCCTGCGCACATCCTGCCCTGCCCCTCTCCCCATCCCGCGGCGCGTCCGGCCTTAATTGGGCTCGTTTCGGCTTCCACTGCCAGCCTCAAAGGCAGGAGAGGCACCTGCAGCCCTTCATCCCGGCCACGAGCCCTTTTCCAGGGAAACCTTTGGAGCGGAACGTGTGTCACCGCCCCGCGCGGGGGAAGGGCGACCCGGCAGCGACCGGGAGCGGTGGCTCTGCTCATCCCCCACCCTCTGCCCATCCTCCTGGAGCTGGAGCAGAGAGGGATCAGTGTGGATTCCATGAGCCCTTCCCAGGGCACTCACACCTGGCTGGCATCACACACAGGTGAAGGTGGTGTCCCAGTGCCTCCTGTGCTGGGAAAAGTGTCCCAGTGCCTCCTGTTCAGGTGAAGGAGGTGTCCCAGTGCCTCCTGTGCTGGGAAAAGTGTCCCAGTGCCTTCCGTGCTGGGAAAGGTGTCCCAGTGCGCCTCCTGTGCTGGGGAAAGTGTCCCAGTGCCTCCTGTCCTGGGAAAAGTGTCCCAGTGCCTCCCATGCTGGGAAAGGTGTCCCAGTGCCTCC
>NW_008676737.1:0-5385 GCF_000695815.1 Acanthisitta chloris | reverse complement strand
CCCGGCTGATTCTATGATTCTATGATACAACTAATAAAAGTTCTCTGCTGAACTCACAGTAGTATTATTAGTTCAGAATCCAAAAAATACTAGTGACTGAAGGAAGGCACTGTTGATAGCTTTATTATTGTGAATAGCAGCCAGATGTGTGAAAACATGATTTTGAAAAAAAGCCAGATTTCCATAGTATTAGTGGCACAGAGATAGGAACTTTATTAAATCATTTTGGCAACAAAAATGACCCATTCTCTGCATTAGGATAAAACAAACAATATATGGTAAACACACTCATGAACAGATGCACAAGACACCCAGATCTTGATGATAAATTAGCTAAGTACAAAAGAGCATTTTAAAGGTAACAAATAATACTATTTGAAAACATTTCAAGGACTTTGATTTCCATGGAATATTAATATTTACAAACAAAAGTGGTGTAGGTTGATAATTACAATGACAACAAATAAGCATACAGAAATTGTGCAAAGTTTTAGACACAGGCAAAAAAATAGTCCTTGTTGTCTAGCTTGCCACATAGAATCAATGATGAAAAAAGGACATCATTCAGCTCCTGGGGTAAGAGCCATTGCAGGCATCTAGCTGCACTGCATGGTATGATCATCATCTCTTGTTAGAATAGTACAGTTTGTTTGGCTCAATGTAGGTGGAAACAACAGATCCCACTTTGGGCAGAATCAGCCCATAAATGTCTTTAGCACACTGCAAGAGTATACTCCATGACCTCAGCTTCCACCAATTCCCATCTTCATTTTACTCTATGGTCAAAACCCTGGTCTTGGTCATTAAAGCCATTAGTGGGTGACAACCACTGCCATTTGTGACCATACTTCCACCTATATGCAGGGTAGCAGCATTCTAGGACAACTATGCTAGCAAGTTCTATGTCCCTGGCGAAAGATGAGGAGGAGAAAAATCAGTCACTCTCAGATTCACAAGTGAAGCAGTCTTCTAGGTGAACCCAGGTAAATGAACCTTTCTAGGTACTCTTAGCAAATTATTTGAAAAATGCCATCAAAATATATGAGCAAAACATTTCTGCTGTAACTGGTATGACAGAACAGGATCATATATACCTCAGCTATTTATTCAGGAAAGCAAGAAGAAACCCAGAAAGTATTAAATGCAGCAGAACATCACCATGAGATTTAACAAACATAAAAGTTATTTGTGTGCTCAGGTAAAAAATGTATCATGCAGAAAGATTCTCTCCTATTCACTTTATAAAAATGTTCTTTAAATTTTCCTAATGGGCTATTTTTTGTGTGTTAATCTAGTTTCTCCTTCATCAGTCCACACATTATTAATTGTATCTCACAGCCAGTAACAAACTAAAGTGGCTGGCTGGATGCCACCTTAAAATTAAGTACCTAAGGTAGGACAGCTTGTATTCATCATCGTTTAAAAGATAAAAGTACCTTGCACAACTTCCCATGACTGCTTTGGAAATAACAGACATGCTACTTAAACTACACTAATAAGGCAATTTATCCACCTTTCCTGCCAGTATTTCTACACTGGATGGTGTGCAAGGTGGTGCAGGAGGAAGAAGGTTGAGAAGAAAAGCACTTGAGCACAAGAGTGGCCAATGAAGGAGGGAGAACGAAGCACTAAGCACTAGTGCTCTCCAAGACTGGAGTCTTCGGAGTCTCCAAGTATACCCTTCTGTAGGAATGACAGCAGAAATTAAAATGGAAACTCAGTTTGGTCCTGGAACAGGATTTCATTCCAAAAGACAGCATCTGGTTTGGGTAAAGTTTTTTTGTAATTCAAACAATACAACCTCTTGACATAAGATAGTACAATCTGCTCTATAAACTGACCTCTGAGTATAGAGATGTTCTGATATATCATTGCTGTTAATTGCTTTCATCCCTCTGGGCTTTCAGTTGGTGACAGCATTAAAATCTGGGCTGAAAAGTTATTTTGCCTACAATAGTTTTAAAGAAAGTAATATGTACTTATTTGTTCCCCCCTTACCTAGCAGATACTAGAAGATACAGTCCAATTGGTGCCATACTTTTCTAACATACTGCTAGCTCATTTAGGAATCTGACTCCACTTCCAGAACAGTTGTGGCATTTCAATTTACGTATACACAGCACAACTCCTCTGACAGAGTTTCTGATCCTCAAAGCAGAGAGCAGTTTTTGTCTGTCAGTCCAGTGCACGTTTTGGCACCTCTGTTAAATAGATGCTGAAGATGGCTTTGAGCAATGTTGTCAGATTTTGCTTGGTGACAACACCAAGTGGCAAGCAGAAGTGACAAGCCGCTGACATTGCTGTGGGAACAACAGTCTCTGCCAGGGGTGCACAGCAATTGCTGGGGTGCTAACTTCTTCAGACACTGCAGCCAGCTCATTGTCGATAACCCAACAAGAGCACTAACAGCTCAGTGTCGATTCTCCTTTTTGCATGAGATCTACAAGAAAGCAATAAACACTGTTCTAAACTGAGGAAAAATCCAGTATCGAGCAAAAGGTGGCTATGGAATGCTACTAAAACACAGTGGTAACATCATTCTTCCTCTTTGTTCCTACCCCAAGAAAAATGAAGTCTTCATTTAAGCTGTACTCACTAACAGATACACTGCACTGCTTTTTAGCATGCTGGCAGTCCTTCACTCTGTTCACATACAACATCAGTATTGGCCTAAGGAATATTTGTGTTCTAAAAAATCCTCCATTCACTTTGACAGTCTCTCGTTAGAACACTAGTAATTCACTTTCTATTATCTTTGTAAAAGTTTAAAAGCTTTTTTTTTTAAATAACCAACTCAAACAGCTCTTCTCCAGTTCTCTTGCATACAGCAAGAAGTGCGGGCTACAATAATCTCAAATTATTTATTTAGAATGTCCCTTTATTCAGCTGATAATATGGTTAAATTTATCAAAATAAGAGATGAGACATACTGAAAAAGCCTTGTAAAACAAACAAACAAAAAAAAAACCAAAAAAACCCCAAACAAACAAACAAAAAGACCAAGTAATCTTTCTTCCAAGCCTGAACGAAGAACATTCATCCGGTCTCGTAGTATATGCAGGTGACTTCATTCAAAAGGATAGATCACGTGGAGCCTATTTTCAACGGGATGAAGCTCCTTTCCCCATGATTTGAAATGAATTTGCACTGGTCTGGCATATCCCACGTTCTTTAGGCAGTGTCAAACAATGGTTTCGGTTGTGGATGAAGTGACAAGCTCTGTGCTGGCAGCGTGCCCCTAGCTCCCCATCGGCGGAGCAGCCCCGGCGCCAGCCACCCAAGTGCTGGTCAAGCTGTCTCTGCCTCTGCCTTTCCTTTTCTGGGCAAACACTTCCCTCTCCCGGTACAAAAACTAACTACAGGCACGCCACACAAAAAAAAATCCCACCACATACTCCCATCTATCCTTTTATCCGTTTTTTAAAATATATGCTTTTAATAATAACAATGAATTTAATTATAATATTATTTGCCTCTTCCAATATGAACAGGATATTGGATGTTTGAGCTTTTTCCCACAGATGAGCAAGTGTTTGGCAGTACCCAAGCTTTTTTGGCCAGACACCAAACAGCATGCTAAGGAAACTTGGGAAACTACACTGAGGCTTGGCTTTCCCGCAGTTCTCTGAATGAAAACACAGGCTAAAGCCACAGCAGTTCTTTCCCTTACACAAACAAGTGGGAAAAAAAGAGAAAACTTAGCAATGGTGAACACTTTCTATTACTCAAAATAACTGGTCAGACCCTCCCCTTGCTTAATCACCTTTGCTGATTAAACTGCTTTCTTCTGTCTCATACATCTTTTCTGTGAGGGTGGTGAGACACTGGCACAGGTTGCCCAGGGAGGTAGTAGAAGCCCCAACCCTGGCAGTGTTCAAAGTCAGGTTGGATAAAGCCTTGAGCAACCTGGTCTAGTGGGGAGGGTTGGGACTAGATGATTTGTAAGATCCATTCCAACTCCTAAACTTCTGTGATTCTATGATCTACTCGCACAAAACTTGGATTTAACCCCACACTGCCTTGGCCCAGGTGGCTATGCCGCTGGAAATGATCCTGGGAGCAATGCAGACACAAACGGCTGAGCACGCACAGACCATGTGCAGCTGGGCGTGAGCTAACCTGCTGACCCAGCCAGCTCAACCTGAAGCATATGTGCAGTCCTCTGCCAGCAAGGCAGTAAGGGTCATCCCAGCCTGCTGGTGCATGGTACAGAAAAGCTGGAGACTTCAGCCTGCAAAGCTGGATGCAGGAAAAGACTTCTGCTCTTAGCCCGTTAACAGAAATCAAAGCACATACTGGAGCACTGCATGCCATTACTTGGAGGTGAAATACTGCAACACGTTGCCCAGAGAGGTGGTAGATGTCCCATGCCTGGGAACATTCAAGGTCTCTTCCAAGTCAAACAATTCTATGATTCTGACTCTATGATCATGAAAAGTGTAATTTTTGTTGGACATATTGCTGTCACTCAGGAGGTATCCATAGAATATTGCTCAACCTCTAAATTGTCAGTGCTCAGGTGATTTTACCAATGATATAAAAATCCCCAATTATTCTTCCTTCAGTGATACTTTGAAGACAGTGGTAGGCTGTGGCTCTAGGGTGATTTATCAAAGACAACAGCCACATCTGTAAAGTCATTTTCACTTTGGCAATAGTGAAGCCTGAGGGTTCTGAAGCACAGATCTGATGAGGAGCAGCTAAGGGAGCTGGGAGTGTTTAGACTGGAGGAGGGTCAGGGGTGACCTTATCACTCTCTACAACTACCTGAAAGGAGGTTGTAGCCAGGTGGGGTCAGTCTTTTCTCCAGGTAACAAGGGACACGACAAAAACGGCCACAAGTTGTACCAGAGGATGTTGCAGAACCACAGAATCAGTCAGGTTGGAAAAGATCTCTGAGATCATCAAGTCCAACCCATAACCTAACACCACCATGTCAGCTAAGACCATGGCACCAAGTGCCACATCCAGCGATGGTGATTTCACCACCTCCCTGGGCAGTCCATTCCAATGTCTAATCACCTTTTCTGTGAAGCAATTCTTTCTAATGTCCAACCTAAACCTCTCCTGGTGCAGCTTGAGACCGTGTCCTCTCATCCTGTCACTAGCTGCCTGGGAGAAGAGACTTTTTACCTCCTTTTAGGTAGTTTTAGCGAGTGAACAGGAACATTACGCAGTAAGCGTTAGGAAGTGCTAAGTATTAGGAACAGCTCCCTGAGGGCAGGCTGGTCAGACGCGGAACAAGCTGCCCAGGACAGCGGCGGAACCGCCACCCCGGGAGGGTCCGAGGGAGCGAACGGACGCGGCCCGTGGGGCACACGGCGCACACCGTGCGCACGGCTCAGCGCGGGCCCGGGAGTTCTCGCGAGAACAGCCCCAGGCCCC
>NW_008676736.1:262-5221 GCF_000695815.1 Acanthisitta chloris | reverse complement strand
AATAATAATAATAATAACAGCAAGAAGAAGAAGAAGTGCTTTAAAATCATATGTGAAAACCAAGAATTTTTACATTTTTTTTCTGATGCTGATTATATCATTTGCTGTGTAGTTTGTCAAGGCAGTGAATAGAAAATGTCCTGTGTAAGATCCTATAGAAGGTAAGCTGAAGTACAGATTTACTCCCATGTTAACTAGCTAAATAACTCCCACTTAACATCCCCACACCTAGCTATGATGTTTAAATGAGGGACAGACATCCCACTCTTGCTCTCTAATGGAAACAGATACTGACATTCAGATGGTAACACAGATCTAGGTGGGCTGTGCTGCTGTTTGGATTTGCCTGTCTTCACCAATTGTACTTTGACTTTGTCACACCAGCTGCATCCTATAAACAGGGCACCCTAAATTTTCTAAACAAGACTCAGGCTGAACAGCAGGGTCAAAGGCTGTCACATGTGCTCAGGAAGATCAAAATAAATTGGTATAGCATAGCATAGCAAAGCAGAGGATTGCATAGCATGGCATTGCATAGCTCATCACTAAAAGTATTTGTTATGAATACATACTGCACATGTAATGTTTTTCCCCTTGTAAAATTTTAGCTTGAGCATCACATGGTACAAGGCACTGTTCTTTTTGTTTTGCAATATCTGCAGATTTATTTTTCTCTTCTGCCTTTTGTGGTTCCTCCACAGCTCCAACATTCCTTGTGTCCTGTTGTACCAAACAATGGAGGAGGAAATAAATTGATCATAAAGCATATATAAAATATGTCAAAATGAAATAGATTACTCCATGGGTCTTTCTTCAAAACCTGTTTTTTTAAAGCTTTATCAAGGGATAATTGACAGAGATGAGACCAAAACCTATTAGGCGTTTTCTGCTCAGCCATACCACACAAGAAAAGATAGTGTCTGAGGTAAAAAAATAATGCCTGTAAAGTAAAAAAAAATACCACCAACATTTCTGGTGAAGCATTCTACTTGTAAGTACTGTGAACTGGAGGCAAGAACTTGCAAATCTTGCATTGCAGAAACTCATGTTTTAGGAATCACCACACTCAACACACACCTCAAATGCTAACAAAGTTATTTCACTGGAAAGGAGAAGGATTTTGGATTTACCACATATTAGCAAAACTTTCACTCTTGAAAGTTCCTAAATTAATTACTTAGACTCTGATCATGGAAATACTTGCACAAGTTATTAAACTGTGCACGCAAGCAGTCCTGCGCAGATTTTCAGACCAACTCAGCATTAAAAAAAAATATTTTAAATGCTCTTATAGAGGAAAGAATAAAGGCAGAGTGTTCAGGGGCACATGATTATCTGAAATAACAATAATAGTGTTAGTAAAAGTAGTTACACCTATTAATGTTATTTTAAAATAATATTTTCTTTTTTAATAGTTTTTCTTCTATGGTGCCATGAGACAAAATAAGGGAATGCCCCCGAGTCATCACTTGAAGAAATGCTCAAACTAATTCCTAAAATATGTGTCATTGTCAAAACACTAAGGAACATATTTTCATTTGAGCATTTGTTTGTTGATTCTATAATCTCAGCAAAGCATTGTAGTATGTTTGTATACTGCATTTTCAAATGTAAGTAGGATCTTTAGAAATGCCCAGATTTTTGTGCATGTATCTTCAACATAGTTGTTCTTTCCTGCTTCACTGGCACTACACTGTCAAAGCACTGTTCCTGACTTTTGCTTTTAAAAAGTGAAAGTAAAATTATATAAAATTGTTAACAAAGAGATTTTACAAAAAAAGGTTTCTGAATTATTAATGTAATTGTATTTAGTACCTGGAGATAAATGGTAGAGAAGTAAAAGGATATGTTTCTTTAATTTTGAAATAAGCACAAAATAAAGGAAGAAAAATTATGTAAGAGTTGTAAACAGATCACTTGAAGCTTATAAATAGACCACTTGAAAACACGGCTTGTTCCAAGGTTTTATCACAGCTTCTTACCAGATGTTCAATTAAGTGCTGTCAAGCAAATATTTTTAATCAATTTTTATCTTTGACAAAAGCCAACATGAAACAAGCAATTAAGTCAGATCTCAACAACTCAAGCAAAACCTGTGACTTCCAAAACCAGTAGTTACTCTACGTTTAGTCATGCAGATGAGATGAAGAGTATGGCCTGACAGCTGAGCTGCGATGAAGGACATCAGCAAAAAATGTTTAATATACTGAATTCCTACAATTTCAGTGTAGTTTCTTTTCTCTATTTGAAAATACCCGATTCTTCTGTATTTTCATGTCTATATTGAATAAGGCAATCTACATTTTTTAAACATCTGTCACTTTCTGGAGAAATCATTCGGTCACATTCATTTTCCTACCTAAGCAAAGTAATTGAAAGTCTTACCTCAGATGAACAGGGCTGGCCATTACTTATGACAGTCTCTCCTAAAATGAACAAAAAAATATTAAGACAAATCAATGAGGATACCCTAAAGCAGCGGTTCATCTTTTACTTGAACAAATGCAAATGTTTTGATAGGTTTCAAATTTCTGTGGAAAGGATTGTACACTATGAAGTACTGAGCTAACTATTTGGGAATGTCTACAGCACAAAGGGCAGCCAACACATCACTCCTTTACTGTCTGGATTTAATAAACCACATTTCAGCTGCACAGTAGGTTTTATACACTGCTGCTTGCATCCGGGGAGCAATTACTGCTTATCACCTCTACATGACATGTCAAACATACATATTTTCATTGTGATAAACTGTGATAGATTTTCCTATATGCTACTTTTGAGCTTTAGTGTATATTTGGTATGAGTGGTCTTGGCTACTTGAAAGTATAACTTGTATTAATCCATGTTTTCAAATTTTCACAAAGGTTTTTATCATTAAAATGAAGGTGTTTGTCTTGTTGTGATGGTAGTGCACTAGGACAGGCTGTGGAGGCAATTTTACAATATGTCACAAAAGCAAGATCAAATTCAAAACCTGAAAAATATTGTTTTAAAGTAGCACTTTCTATTACATAGAGAATTTTTTACTGGGAAGACAATAGCTGCTGCCTCTTGGTCTCACTGGAAGCCCATCTATAGGAACACAGGTACTGAGAGTGAGACAATCATTCAAAACAATGATTTTTATCTCCATGAAGAATGTCAAAGTAAAAGAGAATGGCCCAAAAAATAAGAAATTAAGTGTAGTCCACAGGAGCTTAGTTAAAACTATGTGGGGCACGTACAGTTTTCACACACTCAAGTCCACTACTTTTGTACCTTAAAAACTAGAAAGGAAAGGAAAGGAAAGGAAAGAAAAGAAAAGAAAAGAAAAGAAAAGAAAAGAAAAGAAAAGAAAAGAAAAGAAAAGAAAAGAAAAGAAAAGAAAAGAAAAGAAAAGAAAAGAAAAGAAAAGAAAAGAAAAGAAAAGAAAAGAAAAGAAAAGAAAAGAAAAGAAAAGAAAAGAAAAGAAAAGAAAAGAAAAGAAAAGAAAAGAAAAGAAAAGAAAAGAAAAGAAAAGAAAAGAAAAGAAAAGAAAAGAAAAGAAAAGAAAAGAAAAGAAAAGAAAAGAAAAGAAAAGAAAAGAAAAGAAAAGAAAAGAAAAGAAAAGAAAAGAAAAGAAAAGAAAAGAAAAGAAAAGAAAAGAAAAAAAGTTATTTGGAAAGTTCATAAAGGTCCAACAGACTTTCAGCTCCTCGTGCACATTGTTTGTGATCTGGCTGAATAAATGCAACCTCAGCTTCTAACATACCACTGGGAGATACACAGCCTAAAGGATCTTCAGAACACACTGTTCAACAGCACCTTACACTGGTACAGCCAATGTTCCAAATTTGTCTTGATAATGTGGTTCATCTCCATCCCTGTCTGAAGCTGGAATATGTTTGCCATGACCCATTGGTATGGGGCATGATGTTCATTATCAGCTCTCGTTAGGCTGAACAAAGACACTGGACCATGCATCAGGGAAGTCTGATATATAGATATAGATATAGATATAGATATAGGTATTTATACTCTCCATGCTTTATTGTAAAGTCACCATAATTCTAGCAACCAGCCCAATACTTAGACTCTAAAGGTGTTGGCTAACAAGCTCTTAATTTTGTGCAGTACACTTCAGTAAGTTCTCTAGTCCCACAACCAGATCCTCAAAGGTGATAGCTAACAAGCCACAACAGACAACCAAAGGCAGGCACTTTCCCACAGCAAAGCAGAGTGGGAAAATCCCTTCCTCCTCAGAAGGAAGTTTGCTGCACTCAACGGAGCAGTTCATATCGTATTTCAACACAGTTCTTTAATAATGATTGTGTTTAATTTAAGAACACTCCTGACACTGTGAAAGAGCCTCAGACACACTGTGGAGAGCAAAGCACTGGTGGAAAGACTCTGCCAGTTTCACCCTCAAAAAGCCAAAAAGCTCTCACTCACAGCATGCCATAAAGGGTCCCATTTGTACCCCCGAAACAATCCATGCTTTCTGAGTAACAGGACAAGGAGGAATGGCTTCAACCTGACAGAGGACAGGGTTAGATTGCATATTTGGGAGAAATTCTTCCCTGTGAGGATAGTGAGGCACTGGCACAGCTTGTCCAGAGAAGCTGTGTCTGCCCCATCCCTGGAAAGGCTGAGGAAGTTGGGGCTGTTCAGCCTGGAGAAGAGCAGGCTGTGTGGAGACCTCACAGCAGTCTTTCAGTATCTGAAGGGGCCTACAAGGTTGCTGGAGAGGGACTCTGTTAGCAGCTGCAGTGGCAGGACAAGGGGCAAGAGATTCAGATTGGAGGAGGGGAAATTTAGGCTAGATATTAGGAAAAAGTTTTTCGTGTGAGGGTGGTGAGACACTGGGAGAGGTTGCCCAGGGAAGTAGTGGATGCCCCAACCCTAGCAGTGTTCAGAGCTAGGGTGGATGAGGCCTTGAGCAACCTGGTCTAGTGGGAAGGTGTTCCTGCCCATGGCTTAAATATAAAAAAATAAAAA
>NW_008676736.1:0-249 GCF_000695815.1 Acanthisitta chloris | reverse complement strand
ATCGAGGTTTATTCTGATAAACAGTCTAAGCCATTAAAATATATTTATCTCCAAAAAGACTTGCTGAGACACAGACACAGAAAAGATGACAATCTGCCACCCTTCAAGTTCCTTAATTCACACTTCATGGCACTCAAGATTTCATTTCTATTAAAACCGAAACCAAGCCAACAGTCTATCGCATTCACACATCTATTAGGGGCAGTCCACGCCCCATCCTCGGGCGGTCCCGCACAGCCGCTCGTGCCC
>NW_008676735.1:0-1433 GCF_000695815.1 Acanthisitta chloris | reverse complement strand
TCTGAACCATGACTGACCAATTTTCTCGGTCCTCAGCAAATTTCCTTTGGGCAAACTTATCTCCAAGCTGAGCCTACCTGGTCCCTCTATAACTAATGCGAAGAAATGGACACTCCTGGCTCTGATTCATCTTATTCATCTCAGTCCAAATAAGTTATTTCAAAGAAGTCAAGCATATGTCTGCCTCTGCCTTCCTTCTGGGAAGCATAAATTTCTCTCCATTGACTATAAAGGGAAACAGGAGTTCCTATGCGGTGACCCTCCCTTAATTGCTTTTCTCCAGACACATCTTTATTTCAGGACCATATGTAAAAAGATATGTATAAATTAATTTAAACTGGCTCTCAGCATAGGTCTTGTTGTCCATGGGTTAAACCATGTAGGATTTATCTTTCATAAACCATATAATAAAGTGAATTTTGTGAACTGAGGGTAGTGAGACACTGGCCCAGGTTGCCCAGGGAGGCTGTGGCTGCCCCAACCCTGGCAGTGTTCAAGGCCAGGCCAGATGAACCTTGAGCAACCTGATCTAGTGAGGAGGTGTCCCTGCCCAGGGCAGGGATTGGGGCTGGATGATCTGTAAGGTCCATTTCAACCCCTAAATTCTATGATTCTATTCATCAAACACCAACTGTTATCAGAGCTTGACAGCTTCTCTGAGAAACATTGCAGAGATTAACTCCACAACACCCTCAACTGATGTTTGCAGCCATGGACATCAGGTAAGTAATATGTCTCTACATCACAGGCAGCAGGACAAGCAGTCTGGAATACAAACCCAGGCTCCATTTCACTGTTCCTGCTGGAAACCATCCCCTCTGATAAAGCAGAGGAGGCCAAATCAGCACACTGGTTGCTAGTGGGCTGGAAATAAACACTGTTCCTTAGACTTCTGGTTGAATTAGGAAATGAAAAATTTCTTTAGCCACTTTTGGGTCCTGGAAACAACTTAATATATCCTCGTACAAGTCAGTCTCCTAAGCATTCTCCAAATTTATCATCAAAAAGAGTGGCAAAATATGGGAAAATATTTATCTGATCTGTAAGCTTACAAAGCTGAACTGAGTTCATTTGACAGGAGTTATTTTAACCATTTGAAAAAGAAAAATGTACCATGGCATCTTGGTTTAGACATTTTGGTTTAGTGCCTTTCAAGAATCTTTGCTTCTTATTATAAAAACATTTTCCATACTTTATAAAAGCCTCTCAGCATTCCAAGTGCCTCGATCACTTTTCACAGAAGAATCATCAGCATAATTAAAAGGCAGAGCCTACTGCCAGTTACAAAACTGTGGCTGTTGAGATGCCATCAGAAACTGGCAGAACACTGACTGTGCCCTACTGCTTTTATCCATTGAAGAAAAGGAGCAACAAATACAAAAATTCCTGTATTTTAAACTATGCGAAGTTCATAGAATCATCATCATCACAGA
>NW_008676734.1:1146-1488 GCF_000695815.1 Acanthisitta chloris | reverse complement strand
CGGCCGTGCCCCCTGCGGGAGCTCCCGGTGCTGGCAGGCGTGGAGGAATGCAAACATCTGTCAGAGCCAGAGGGATTCCAGCTGCTGCAGTTGGGCTCTGGCTGCTGGAGTTGGGCTCTGTCTGTCCTGCTGAGCGGGGAGTGCTCCCCGGGCTGGGGACGTGTCCTGACGAGGAGCTCCAGACACTCTTGGCACTGGTTTCATGTCCCTGTTTGCACTCTCGTGAGACTCCACCTGGAATACTGCACACAGTTCTGGTGTCCTCAACGTCAGAAGGACATGGAGCTGTTGGAGCAAGTCCAGCGGAGGCCACGAAGTTGCTAAGAGGATCGGAGCACATAC
>NW_008676734.1:0-266 GCF_000695815.1 Acanthisitta chloris | reverse complement strand
TCGGGAAGGTCCATTCCAACCTCTAAAATTTCTGTGACTACCACTCTCAGGGCAGCCAGGTTGGCAGCAGCAGGGAGGGGTTGCACTGTCCCCACAGAACTTGCTGTCTGTGCTGCCTGGAGAGATGCTTCACAGCAATGATGCAGGAGAGACACAGGGCTCAGCCCTGCAGGGGAAGGGACAGGGGATGCTGCTGAAATGCCCACAGCTTTTAGGAGCCTACAAACCCGCAGGTCCCCACTCTGCCCCATCCCCAGCAAGACCTG
>NW_008676733.1:0-19891 GCF_000695815.1 Acanthisitta chloris | reverse complement strand
GCCCCAGGGCCCGCCAGGTGCAGCTCCCCACCCTCTCCTGCAGAGTTTATAAGAGTTAAAGCGATGTCTCATCGAGGGCGTGTGCATTCCCAATCGAACCTTGGACTTGGGACGCGAAGGGAACTTAGGTTCTGCTTCAAGTTTTGGAAGCGTGAATCAGGAGTGCAACGAGAGAGTGTTTTATACCTGTTACATGTAGGCTCTGGCCGTGTCAGACCAGCAGTCTGTGTGGGATGAGGCTTCTCAACAGGCACAGTGTCTGAACAGATGGCTCTGTGTAATCTTGTTTTACAGTTTGTTGGCATTCGCGTCGCTCGTCTGCCCTATGAGGAGGTTCTGTGCTTTCCTGCAAGCTTAAAATGAAAGTCCAGATCATTCTTAGCATGATAGGCTTGCAAAGTTGAGAAGAAAATAGTATAGACATCATATGTGATGTGCTCTGTTAGTGAGACAGCAGCAACAGCTTTGGGAGATGTGTGTTTCCTGCGCTGGGTAACCTCAAAAATTTTTATGTGGTCAGAGTTGCTTCTAATTGTAGCCCTTAGGGAAGTAACTTTTCACCTGTTAGGTCATGATATCCATGTTTTACCTTGTGCCAAGAGTTAAAACTCTTAAGATGGGGATTTCAGGGGTACATGAGTTACCTGTGTTTGAGTTGAGCAGAATTTAACCAGTTTTGCTTCAAACTATTGGTCCAAGCAAAGACTTTGAGAGAAATAGGTTGTCACTAGATGTATATCCATGCCAATCTTCACATAGATCAAGCAGAGTCTGTTTTAGCTCTCTTCTTACCTACAAAGTGAATCTTGGGATCTTGGATCTTTCTGAATTTTCACACAAGAACACTTAGTGCATGACTTCATTTTTGGTGCTTTCTCTGCTACCCAAACAACAACTTGACAACATTGTGCTTGTGATACAGTGTGGTGCTAAATTTCTAGGAGTCTGAGCAATGAAAAGGAAAGCTTAAAAGCCTTATCACATCTCTCAGCAGCACGGGAAGTGCAGCTCGCTAGTACTGCCTGGTAACTAACCGAGGTCAGACGTGTTCATGGAACACAGCCAACTAGGCCCGCGTGGTCACAGTGACAATGCACACTGCAGAGCATTTGAGGTTATGTGGATCCAGTGACAGGATTGTCCATAAAACATCATTGTTTCTTCCTTCCTTCAAGTTAAGTGTGTTCTCTGCATTTACATTCAGTTCTGTCACACCTCCAGGTCATTTTAGAAACCACCCCAAGAGCGAAGTGATAGAGAAAATGCTCTTGCCTCACATTCAGACCCTTTTTTTTCCTCTTGAAGAACAACAAAAGCTATTGTTGTGTCTCTGTATCTCAGCTCTCAGATGCTCAATAGTTATTTTTCCCATCTTTTTTCTCAGTGATGTTCATAAATTGTCATCAGTGGAAGTCATAGAAATGGCATTTCTGAGATAATTTAGTGCTGAACATTTGTCATGTCTGCTTGTGGTATTCTTTCCATTGATGCTAAGTTTGGAATAATGCTTTTGCTTTGAATGATACTTCTGCAACATTGCCTATAGTGAAATACATGTGTCTTAGAAAAAACTAACTATGACAATTGACTGCAGTAAAACCAATTTCTAGCAGACTCGAAAACAGCAGCTGAAATCCCCTTGCTAGAGGGGGATGAATCCTGTCTTATGGGGCTACCAGTGTCTTCAGTTGTGCTGATAGGATCCAAAAGTATCGTGGATTATGTCAGCACAGCATTCAAGCAAGCTCTCACTGCTAAAGTTGTAACTACTTTTTCAGTGTCAGTTCTCTCTGTTGTTGTCGAATGCTGCACTGGAAAGGCAGAGCTGTACAGCACTGTTCATAGCAGGCTTTAGGGTGACTTGGTCATGTCTCTTGGACACGTCTTCATTTTCCTTGGCAAGTTTACTCTATTTCTACCCAGACTGCTTTTATTCTTCTTACTTTCCTGGAAGTCGTCAGTGAATATTTCTGTTCTGAAGTATACATGACCAAATATTGTAGTTAAATTGCCTTTGGTATCAGAAGGAGCACATTTCATCTTTGTGTTGCTCTACATGGGACTTCTGTAACATTTCCCTTCTCTCCCTCATTCTCAGTTTGTGACTACATTTTTCTGTCCAACTACAGGATCTAATAATAAGAAATGTTAAACTGAATGCAGTAAGATTTCTGTTTTCAAGATAGAAAACATAATCCACCAGATTTTGTGGAGGGTAAAGAGGAAAAGTTCAGCTTGCAGTGCTGATTTTGAAGTAGATGTCCAAAGTCAGAAGTCTTTAGGGAAGATTAAAATCCAATTGCATCATGGGCATAAAGGAAAATGTCTTGCAGCTCTCAAAGTTCTCCTGCCCTGTAACTGAGGTTATTGCTCATGTGACTCACAGGATAAGCCAGGAGCTTCCTTAACCAGAGCAGCTTTGGCTCAGTGCAGTATAAATTAGGGTTGAGTTGACTGGGGGTATGTATCTGTTGAAATTTTTAAGTGGTACATTCAGCTGTAGGGACTTAACAGCCCAGAGGGAATTGGAGCAAAAGGTAACTGCTGAAAGGAGGTACCTTCTGCTTTGTTTCTTTTTTCCAGGGCCAGCACATTTCTCTGCCTCTCCTCCATCTGTTCTGAACAGTTTTGAATTGCTTCAGTGTGAGATTCCATCAGCCTTGCTCCAAGCATTTGCGAGGGATTTCATGAAAATCAAGTGCATTACCCTCCCCCAATCTAGCCTACTGCTTGGTCTCTAGGCACGTCAAGAAGTGAACTGAAGCAGGCTCCTCCTTTTCTCTTAGGCTGGGTTTTTTTTCACTTTGGTTGAGCACCCTGATTAGCACATAGGAGAAGGTGCTTGACTAATTAGGGTAATTTTCAGTTCGAAAAAGACAGGACTCTTAATGGATTGTCCTAAGGAAATTACAACAATATGCAAAGCAATGCACTACTAGAGATACCCATACTGGTTGACCAAATTATATTTCTTCTAATTCCACAGGAGAGCAGTTCACTACTTTTTTTGAGTCTTTTATGGGCTTCTGAGGCTTGCATATCCACTGCAGAGCAGAGATATGTTATAAAAAAACACTGAACTTCCTTTTATTTCTTCATAGCTCAAAAACAGACAAAGGTTGGATGGCCTACAATGTGAAATGGGGTATACTAAGTGCCCATCTGCATATGCAGTTAATTCCTTCATGTCTCAGAACTTCTCTGCCCTCCAGTCTAATAATTTGGATTAACATGCAAACACCACTTTCACTTGATATTTAAAATGCACAGGAATAAACTACATCATGTGGTCCTCAAGATTAACTGTGAGGGTAAAATAGATTGGTGAGCATCTAATCTCCTTTGTGCTTGGCCTTCCAGATAAATCCAAGCATGGAAGTAATCCTATTTGATTGTATTCTAAAATTATATGGGCTCACTTGCTTCTTTCAAAGTACCTCTGTATCCAAACAGTTCCAAGTCTCCTGAGTCAGTTGTACAACAAACAAATCCAACTACTTCATTCTCTACCTTCCTATGACTAAGCTGAGGGTCCTGGGATTGTTTAATGCATTTGAATGTTATAGTTTTCTCATAGGTTTCTGGTTCATGTAAGCACCATGAAAGTATTTGAGCTATGAATGTTATAAAGAAAAAAAAAAAGCAAAACCAAAAACTTGTTTACTTGCCAGATAATATTCTGCCTTAATGAAACATACCGAGTCTTTGAGATGCTTAAGTACACAGATCTGTGCTGAATTGGCAACCCCTGATAGGTTCTAGTGAGTATTTTCAGGAAAGAGCCATATAAGCACATCAAGTAAAAAACCAAAACCAAAGCAACCAAAACAACTTAAACCAACAAACACAAAACACCCAAAAGACTTAATGATCAGGTTTCCAAAGACTGACAAGCTCTCACCCTGAACTCTTACAGATAAAAGACAGTAACTCTTTCATGTCCATGTTTGTGGTCTGTGACTCAAGCAAGGTAGCTTGACTTGTATTAGCTTGGAATGGAAGCAGATCAAACTAAGCTGATTTGCTTCACATTTGCTTCAGGCCAAGCTTGCACTTAAGCAATTTCTGTGGGAGAGCTGATACCTGATAACTTGACCAGGTGTACTAAGTGTTGTGTGATTGTGTACATCTAAATTTGCTGCAACCTTTCCTCTTCAACAGCTCTCTGTCCCTTGAAATACTTAAACTCTTTAGCACCTTGCTGCCTCCCTGTTTTACCTGGATGAACAGAATCATGGAATGGGTCAGGCTGGAAGGGACCACAGTGGGTTATCTGATCCAACCTCCCTGCTCAGGCAGGGCCATCCTAGAGCACATGGCACAGGATTGTGTCTGGGCAATTCTTGAGTGTCTCCAGTGAGGGAGAATCCACAGCCTCTCTGGGCAGTCTGTTCCAGGGCTCAGTGACTCTCACAGTAAAGAAGTTCTTCCTCGTGTTCAGATGGAACTTCCTGTCCTTCAGTTTCCACCCATTGCCTCTTGTCGTATTGCTCGGCGCCTCCGAGAAGAGCCTGGCTCCATCCTCTTGACACCTTCCCTTTGGATACAGCAGGTGTCCAAAAGAGTGTCATCCCATCCAGACATTACTGTTCTGAATTATGAGCGTGTTTATCTTTTGAATTAGCTTTACTGTAGGTGTTGAGTGCAAGGTAATGTCTGTAATTTCAGGCTGCACAGGCTTTTGCAGCTCCAGTGGTCATTACTGGAGAATCAGACTTTTCTATATAGTTATCGACAGCCTCAGGTTATGAGTAAATGTGTTTGGTTTGGTGGCAGTACCAACATACAGTTCTGCCCACATTTCAGTGCACCACAGGAGTTTGGAGTGTTGTGCAAGGAGTGGAAGAGCATGAAATGTGAAGATGTCTGCCAGTATCCCAGATGGTATTTGCAATCCCATTTTGCAGACCACTCAATTGACTATGGGATCTAAGCTGTATTGCATTGTAAGATTATTTGGGGAAGTTCATGACATGCTTGAACTTCTGGTTTTTAAGCTGGACAGTGCTGCCAGAAAGCAGCCTTATTGGAAAATGTCACTGTAAGGCCTGAATACAACTTGTGCCTTAACACTTGCAGCAATACTGTATCCTTGCTTGGTTATAATGTTGGGGCTGGTGTGTGTTGTCAAGCCTTCAGAGACTGTGGTCAATGAATTTTTTACATAGTGGGCAATTTTGAGCAGAATGCAAGACGTAACTCCTTAGTGCAAGATGTCCTGATTGCTTTACCTGAGCTTGTCAGGAGTGGCAGTGATGATGAGCCTGTTGTGTGTAGTGTCTGAGTCTGGGAGAAGGGCAAGAAGAGTCTTAGAGGAGGATCCCCATCAGAGGTGAAACTTCAGGAGGAAGATGGTTGTGTCCATGAAGGTCTGTATGTGTCCTCTTACATGATGCAAGAGACAAATAACATTGAGATTCTTGCTGAGCATCAGGAAAGGGAGCTGCCCAAGTTCCTCAAAAGCTGGTGGCCATTGCCTTATTCCTCTCTGGGTCAGTTTGGAATTGAATAACAACAGCCAGCTCTGTAGCCTGGGATACTGCAGCAGAATACCAAAAGCTCTTGGTTTGGGATGTCTCTGGGTGATGCATCTGTGGCCAATAATGGCAGGTTTCTTAGCCATGGGATTCCCCAACAGTGTTGTTATTGGAGAGACCTGCTCTGCCTCTGACCAAGCACGATCCACCAGTGACAGAAAGGGATTTTATTTTGTCTACAGCAGGCTGGAGAGCTACCATGGAGAGCCTTATTGTGATCAGTGCTGCAGATCTGGTGTGTATCTTCCACAATGCCAGCTTGTTTAATGGCTTACAGGAGCCAAGCAAAAATATCAGGTCTGCAGCTTCATTAAAATCATAAAACCAGTGCTTGGCACAAACTGACCTAGCTGAGCAGCCTCAGACAGACCTGCCTTGTGAAGATAGGCAGCTTCACTTGCCAAAAGCTGTTCTGTTATTGCCCTGGCCGTTGCTGGCTGTGGATTGCTACAGATTTCATGTGTAGCAGTAAGAATTGGACTGCAGTCCAATGCAAAATCCAATTCCTGATTTCTGTTTGGGGTTTTTTTCATACAATCAGGGAATTACTTTGGTGAAAAGGGATCTCTGCAGGTTCTGCTCAAGGTAGAACTGATGCAAGCAGATCTTCAGGGCCCTGGGCAGCTGAGTATCGTCAAGGTCTGAAATCCCATGTGCTTTCTGGACCCCTGCCCCAATGTTTGTCCACCTTCATGGCAATGTTTATTTTCCTCTCCTTACTGAATTGGGAATTTCCAATTTTCCCAACTAGCACCTGTTCCCTTTCACTGTTCATCTCTGAGTAGAGCAAGGGTCCCTTTCATCCATACCCATGAGGTACTTGTAGACAGCAATAAGGACTCTTGGCCTGTTCTTCTTGAGGCTGAGCAGACCAGTTTTTCAGCCGCCCTTCAATACAGCAAGTGTTCCAGCCCAGTTTGTCTGTGTCTTTTGTACTGAGGGCATCCAAAAGTGGATAGAGCACTCCAGATGTGGTCTCACAATAGTCAAATATGGGGACAGAGTCACCTCCCTTGAGCTGTTGGCTGCAATCTTGCTAGAGCAGCCCAATGCGTGGTAGCCTTTGCTGCAATGATCTTTTCAAGTAGGTGTTGTAATTGCATGAGCAGGTTCTGGCAGCACCTGTGACATTGTCAGAATCTCCTATAACTCTTTCACCTGCACACAATCTCGGTACAGTGTGGCAGCTCTGTGGAAAGCCTTTCATCATTGTTTGCTGCAAATGCGTGTGAAAGTAAACATTAAGATGTTCTCTTTCGATTAGGCATGCAAAAGATCAGGCACCACTGCAGTATGTGCTGCCTTTGAAACAGTTTACTTCTCTGCTCTGAAGGAAAAAGCTCAAGTTTCTAGCGCAAAACCTTTATTGTGAACAAATATGTAATAGTTGATTTGCAGACCCAGAATGGTAACTATGCAGAGCCAGGTGGCAGAGCCTGTAGTAGACCGGCAGGTACAGTTAGGGCAGTGCACTATACCCTGCCTCATGTGTTGCTGGTTTCTGGCACCTCTGGAGTGCAAGGTAAAAGCTCTAATGGGTAAGGTGTGGAACAAGGGCCAAAGGATCGAGGAGCACAATGGTGTGGGCCATGCTAAAGGGGCAACAGATGCTGCTAAAGATACTGCAACACGGTACTCTGCTTCTCTCATCATTGCCACTTTCTTTTGGTCTTCATCCTGCTCCATACCTATGTTTCTGTGTGATGTGTTGACAGTGAATGTGCTGCTGCCTGGCTGTGATCCAGGAGAGTGACAGATCAGTCCACCTACTGCAAAACTACATGTGGTCACTTCGACTGATGTGTCTATTACCCTGCCTCCACTCTTACATGACCCTTGTCTGAAGCAGGGACCTATTTTGCTTCAGACTTGAGTGGAAAAAAATATGTTAGTGATTGTTTATTCCTATGGCAGAGGAGCATTCAGTCAACAACAACCAAATGTTGGTATGCACACAGTTTTTCTGTTCTAAATCCACTTCTCTGGGTGTTGTGCATCTTGGTGACAAAAAAAATGTTATAGCACATGTGTCACAGCAGGTAGATGCTGCCTACAAGCTCACAGAGGGGTACAATACCAGGGACCCAGCCTTTAGGTTATGATAGAGTAATTGAGCCAAGAGCAGTAACAGCTGGTGACCGTTTGGAAAGAGGTTTAATCTTGAGATCCTACCATGAACACAGAGAGGTTTAGGTCTCACACTTCTGGGGAACTGGAAACACATTTCAAAAAAGGATTTTTTCTCTAAGACACATTATTAGGTCAGTAGTGCCTGAAGCAAGTCTTTGCTGTTGTGTTCTACACTAAACACAATTTTGTAACTCGCATAAATTTCTACCCTGCACTTTTTCTACCCCAGTTCCTACTTAAACTGTTAATTTTTGAGGGGCGAGGGAGGGAGGGAAAGCAGGAAACCATGGAACAGATTATGGAGACTATTACTACTGATCATATGTTCAAATCAGATCTCTCCTCAGTTACTGAAAAAGAGAACTGAATACACTCTGCTGGCCAACTGTCTGCAGTTAAGAAATCAGTGTCAAATCCAACTCTTCTGGTTCTGACTGAAGACTCTGATTCTGGGAAAAGCTTTCCTTTCTTGGTCTGTAGAAAAGCACCCAAGGAGGGTGAGCACTGGCAGGATAGGATGGCATTGCCACCTCTGCATGTCAGTACAACAGCAGTGTGGATGGAGTCATTAATTTAAAAGACATTCTGGGTTTTTTTAGAAGCAACTCTGGGATGACATCTTTGGTGCTGCTGTCATGGTGAAATAATAAGCATGGTTCCTAAGTGATTGACAGAAAGTAGGCTGAAGTCTGGAAAATACATTGCTAATAACTCTTCTTTTCTCTGCATACAGGGAAACAGCTGGATGGCATCTGGTAAGTGACGAGCTTTAAATTGCATAATGTGTGGAACACTGTGTGGTGTAGGAAGTATTTTCAATATATTATATATGCTTCAGATCTTAAGAACATTTTGTTGTGGAAGAGAGGCCAAGGCACTTTTTGTTCCTGGATATAGATTGATGGTAAGACAATGTACAGTCAGGTGCTGGTTAAACTTCTCTGTTCCAAGCTCAGTGGAAACCATGGAAATAAGTGTTGGTAGTAGTTACTGCGTTTTAGTGTATCTGTACACTTTTTCAAGGATAGGATGTTGTCCTTGTCTCAAGCACTTTGTCTTGTAATTGCTGGCATGATTAAACATGTGAGTTAAAGAGTAGGTGGGAAGAAGGTATTACAGTATCAGGCCTTCTGGCACAGAAGAGCAGTGTCTACGCTCGGTTACAAAACATCCCTCGGTTTGCTATAATTCATATCAAGAGTTTTGATATTATATCAAGAGGGTTTGGTGGGGTCTTTTTTAAAGGCAAGAAAAACCCCAAACCTTTGTCTATCCTTTTTCCTCTCTATTGATCCATCTCCAGTGTTTGTCTGACCAGGTTCTCAGCCAGTGTCTGTCAGACATGCACTATCATACCACTTCTGTCAGTATGGTAGCAGGGCTAGCTCTGTCTCTCTGATTTCACCCTGTTACCTGAGAGAATCTGCTGGAGATTTTGTGCTGGTGTCCTCTGTTCCTTCATGCCTGGACTCCTAGCCAAGCCTGTTCTTTCCCAACCACTTGCAGAGTTACGGGAGGCTTGGTAATCATTGCTTCCATATCCATTCATGTCTCTACAGATCCTGTTCTTACTTGCAGAAACTCATCGACCTTTTCTTTCAGTTATTCCCTTCATGATGTCTTTGAGCTTATAAATTGACCAGTGATTTATGTGCTAGGCTATTTCCTTTTTTCCTTTGTTTCACCTGTGTTTTGTTCTCTGTGGCAGGCACACCTCCATAATAGTCCATAAGGATGAGTTCTTCTATGGCAGTGGAGGAATCTCCAGCTGTGCACCTGTGAGTTAAACTTGATTTTCTGATAATTTTTTATAGGGTTACCTGATCAGAGTTGCTTGTGTTCCTGTGTTTTAGAAAAGTGGCAAGAGGCCTCTAAATTCAGATACATGCTGAAGCCAGGTGCTAGCCATGGTTTGCCAGGACACTTGAGAAAAAGGGAGCATGGACAGTGAGTTTAAGCCCAAGTAAATACAGGTTGGGGGTTACTTCTTCTGGTAGGGTCGATCTGTCCAGGACACCTTCTGCAGCTGCATTGCCAGAGTGACACCTGGTCCAATTCTGCATTAAGTTTTACATGCAGACTTTTAAAGATTAAAAAATAAACAAAACCATAACAATTTCTCAGACTTTTCTGTTCTTGGAGAGGCAGAACAGATGGGCCATTCTTCTAAAGCAGGACTTTGCCTTAGCTTAGAGCTTTCAGCCCAAAGACCCAAATGAAATTTGCATTTTCCTTCTCATTCTCTTGAGTGCAGAGCAGGGCAGGCCAGCAGGGCTTTTTGCTTGATAAACATACCAAAAGCTCCTCCTTTTGTGCCTGGATAAGCCACAATAGCTCTACTCAGGAGATTCCTCCAAAAGAATTCAGTCATTCAGTCTGATCATTTAACATTGTCTTCTGGCTGTTAATTTTTACAGGGAGGGACACTTCTTGGCCCCCCAGACACAGTTGTTGACCTGGGGAACACTGAAGTCACTGAAGAAATTTTTCTGGAGTATCTTTCCTCTTTAGGGGAATCTATGTTCAGGTAAGTAACAGCTTGTACTATAAAATCTGCACACCAAAAATAGTGCAGAATAGAGGAAGGTGTTATGAAACTAATCCAGCTCACAAAGCTTTTGCCTGCTTAGTGTATTACTTGATACTCTTCAAACACGAGATTGGAACTGACGCACCAACACACAAGGAGCTACCGGCTAGGCAACTCTCTGGTGTGCCAGCCTTGAGCTAGGCTGGGAAAGCATTCTTCTGGGAGCTCTTTCATGCTGCTTTTTGTAAAATTGAATAATGTCTGAAATGCCTTTGAGAAAATGAAATATCTCAGTAAATAGTGCTTTGCCCCATGAGTCATAGGTGAAGCACTGTAGTAAAGCTGCCAGCTTTTGGATGAGTAAAAGCAAGGTCTTGACTGTTAAAGAGTTTACTCTACTTCTCACAAGAATAGGAAACAGTAGCATTTAGTGTTCTGGCTGTCTTTCAACATCAATAATGCCTGTGATTTCTCCTTATTCCTTTTGTGGTTTTAACTGAAGAAACCTGACCTCACTTATCCTCCCAAGAACCATTGTATTAAAGTCAGTGATGCAGGGAGATGTCATTTTCCACTCTGATTCAATTGAGTTTCAAAGTGAATTGATGCCTGTATTTTATCTATTTCCCTTAGAATTCTTTGGGGGAGTGGAGGGAAGTGCTAATGTAAGGTGGTGTTCTTCATTAGGGGTCCAAGTTTTTCTGCTTCTAAGATTTATTGCTGTGTTTGTCTTTTTATGTTTCAATTGTTTTTTTCCTGTGGCACAGAGGAGAGTCTTACAATCTCTTTGAACATAACTGCAACACCTTCAGTAATGAAGTGGCACAGTTTCTGACAGGAAGAAAAATCCCTTCCTACATCACTGACCTTCCATCTGAAGTTCTTGCCACGTGAGTATGGATGCCCCTCCTCTCTGTAGCTGCTTCATGCTAATGCTTGAACATTTGACAGAGCCAGCAGTACCAGTTTCTGCTGGCTCTGCCTGAGAACCAGCATAAGATTAAGGAGAGGATGTTATTTACTTTACTTCAACACTTAAAACACTGTACAAGTGCCAACTGGCACTGGTATTATGAAGAAGACAGGAGAAGGTTGTTCTTCTACCTCTAACTTAAAGTAGTTCTTCTGTGATGGTCTCTTATATGTGACCAGACAAGCATAGAAAGTTTCAGAAAATGGTGCAAATTGTTTTGTTGGGTTTGTTTTTAACTCTCAGCTAGTGAGGATTCCAGTGGGATTATTTGAGCTCCATCATTTAGGATTTATTTTTCGTAACAATGGTATAGCACATTATTTGGAAGACATGTGTCTTCTACCCTGGGCTCTTACCACTTCAGATCTCTCAATATCAGATAAAGGCTAAAGCACAGTGAGTCATACTGAAAGGCAAACCAGGTGCTACAGATTGCATCAGAAATTAGTCTGTGAGTGTTAACCATTGTCTTTTAAGGATGCTAGAGGCTATTCTTCTGGCAGGCCTCAGTATTGATGTACTTAATGGGACACTGCAGTTCCATAACAGGGATTTGGTTTGCACACTTAAGTAGAATGAATTACCACAAGCTGGTTTCAGGTACAGTATTACCACATTAGCAGTCTCGGCATGTTGGGACTTGGAACTAGCTTATATAAAGTCATGTTTAAGTTTCTCGCTTATTGGACAGTGACCTCTCTTTACTGGGTTAAATTGGCTTGCTTTAGTTTGTAGTGGAAGTCTGTTCTTCAAATTTGCTTCCACAATGTTGGTTTGATTGCACACTATAGGAAGTGAGTGCACATCAGTAGTAAATTGGAACAGTCGTTAATCAAGTAAACTATTTGAGATCTTTATTTCTTTACCTTCTCAGACCTTTTGGACAAGCTTTAAGGCCCCTCCTGGACTCCATCCAGATCCAGCCACCCGGAGGAAATACCTTCAGCAGACATAATGGACAGAGCTAACAGGAGTGACCCAGTGTGCCCAGCCTCACCAGGCCTCTTCCTTTTTAAACACAAATCTACCAGATTCCTATTTTATAATTTCCCATCAGAATTAACGCTAAAGAAGTTACAAGACAAGATTTCAAATTTCCTAGGGAGAGGATTTCAGGGTGCATGTAAGACAGTGCTACCAAAAAGATTGCCATAATTTCTAATAGTATTACACTAATTTATAAAGGCTGTATTGTCCAAGTAGGCTGACACTTTCTACGTAACTCCTGTGCTGGTAAGTGGGAATTCATTCCACGAGCATTCAAGGGCCCATGACACAATTTGAAGTAAACAAGGGGATGTCCTAGCCATCCCTTGCAGACTGGCATCTCTTTCTCTTGTCACTGCCTGCCTAATGGGAGTATTTGCTGAAGTCAGTAGCAAAAAGGGCAGAGCGAGTATTGGTAGCCTAGGAAGTGAAGGTGTCCCAGGATTAGTCTTCTGCATATTTCACTGACATTAAGTTATTTGCTCAGGGGAAAAGCTGAATTAATCTGATTAGAATATATTCAGTGGCACAGCTATGTGGTGATGAAGCTGGACCATGTGTCAGTGTCACACTCAAAAGTTGAGACTCAGTGGGACTAGCTGTGGTGGGAGGGAAGCCGGAACTGAAGGTTACCAAGAACCTTGTAATGCCAGATCCAAGAGTTATGGGAAAGAAGCAGCTGAAAGAACAGAATCTCATGAGCAGAAGTGATAGAAACAAATTTCAGGTGAAAGTAAAATGAAGTGAAATGTTTCCTTTTCTCGCATGTAAGCTTATCAGCAGATATACAGAACCTTGTTAACTATTTACCTTTGCATAAGAACTGTGGGGTTTGGGGTTTTTTTTTTCCTTACTAAGCCAGAGTTACAGTACAGTGAGGCAGGAAAAGCACAGCAACTGCATGATAATATAAGTTGGACCAATTCTGCCTTCAATATCCAGTTGCAGACACAGTAGGAGTTCCAACTTTGATTGATACTGCTGCCCTTTCCAAAGCAGTCAAGCACATCAGAGAGGGCTCTGTTTAAGAGAAATAAGTGCTAGGTGTCCCCAAATGTAAAGAAAATGAAGAGTAAAAGTCAGCTTTTCCATGGAACAGCTGAGTGTATTGGGATACATGCAGAAGCAGTCCTGTCCTTAGACTGGCCTTAGATTGTATCAATACTGTATCTTCTAGTTTAAGATTTTTATAGCTTTGCAATTATTTGCAGTGGGAAAAGAACAGAGGAATGAAAGAATAGGCTCACAGTTTTCTTTTCATGCATGTATATACACTATTTTCCTGAAAAATTTTGTAGCAGTTCCATTTAGGAAGGAATACAAGAAAGACATTGGACAAACCCTAAAACATTGCTGATGCTCCATAAATGGGGTTTGCACGTCCCAGATGCTGCTGAAAAAGCATCTATGCAAATGTATAGCCCTTTGTCCAGTGCTTTGTTGGGGAAAGTGTTGCTGCAAGTTCGGTTCTGTATCTCAAACTTCCTGCGCTGGGAACTTCCTGCATACATAAGGATACGTTTTTTCTCTGCTGGGCTCTTTCTCCCAGAATAATACAGTTTGATAAGTTTTTCACACTGTTACTCTGTGTGGACTGTAATGGTTCATATGTTTGAGGGGATGGAATAGAGGAAAACTGCAGTTTAGCCACTGTCAAATACTCTGCACCTTGTGGAGCCACTGCACAGGTGGCAACAGGGTAGTGTCAGTCCATTCTGCAGTTTTGTGTATCTGCTCTCAGTGCACAGCAGTGGCCCCCGCAGCCCAGATGCTTCTTTTTCTTGTCATTCTCTGCTTGTGCCATCAACTTCTCCTTAAGCATTTCATTTGATGGACTGGCCTTGGCCTCAGAGATTACTGTAGCAGTTAGTGCAGATTGCTTTATACAAAAGTTTTCAATCATTCCCCCTCAAAATGTTCTGTTTGCAGAAAGCATTCTATAATAAGTCATTTTTGAATGCCTTTTGGTGCTCCTGGAGGAAGGATTGGTGTTTGTTTTCTGCTAAGCCAAGGCTTTGTTTTCCTGATTAGTATGTGTATCCTCTCCAGTCTTTCCCCATACCTGTTCTGTGAAGTGTAACCAGCCTTTCATCTTAATACACACATGACTGTGCCACAAAATGCTGTAGACCATATTAGAGATCTTGGAGCTTCCTCAGCTGACCAGGTATACTCGAGCTGATACAGTGCAGCCCAACATCTGTGTATGCTAGTTTGGGACCTGCAAGCAGTACAGCTCTGCTTGCTTGTCTTTCAGCAAACTATCACTTCAGGTGCAGCCACCTGCAGTGGAAGCACTGGTGCCATGGTTTCTGCCACCCAGTCTTGCACAATGAGGATATGCCCTGTATGTCCAGACGTTCTGAGCCTGGTTTCTACTTGGCTGCTGCTTCAGGACCTTTTACATCCTCTCAGGGGGAAGGAAATAAAAGGAAGACGTTCACCCCGTGCATTTTGCAATCTGCCTTTTCCCCTCCTGAGCAGCCCCTTTGCGGAGACAAGGCTCCTACTTTAAGGTCACTGGGTAAAATTTCACTCAGCCATATATAGTCTGCAATAGCCAGGGAGCTGCTGGGAGGTCTCCCGGGCTCAGGACCTACCGTTGTGTTTTGTGGCAAAAGAGCCGTAGGAGGGAATCCTGTTTGCTTGGTCTTACTGGGTAATGAGACCCCTGTACCCTGTAGGACTCTTAGGAAACACATTTTTCCAAAGATGGTTATGTATAAATTGCAGGACTGTGCCCCCAACGTTCCACCCAGCCGAATATAAACTAGACTGAGAAGTGTATGTAAGTGTATATAGGTGACAAACTTCAGCCAGCTGATTGACAAAGGGGCAGAGAAACTGAACTGAAAGGGAGCAGATCCCTTTGGCCCACACTTACTATTCTGTCTTGTATTGCTGGGGCTCCCCTGTGCCATTTGAAAAATGTTAATAATGTCTTTAGGCAGAAAGTGATGTTTTGATTTGTTTGTGGTTTTTTTCTATTACAATAAAAACAAATACAGCAAATTTTCCTGTTTGAATGCATGTGCCCACACAGCTGCCCAGCAAATGCAGCTGACCAGAAGTCATTGTCTTCACTCTGTTCCCAGATGGGAAGTGCAGGATGAGAAATTGTCCAAGCAGTTTGTGCCAGGTACTGCTACTGGATGCAGTGGTGGCTACTGCCCTTTGCTCAAACTGGCCACAGGTGGTTTGGGAAAACATTTCTTCTGCAAGTACTCCTGAGGCTTGACACAGCTCGGATGAGGTGAATGAGGGTGTTCTGTCAGCACAGGCTTTGTGCAGCCCTTGCTCATTTAAGTGCATGAAATGTTTAATGTCTGCTGTTGAAGAAGAGACCCAACAGAGTTTAAACATGGGAAAAGGCTCTAAGCTTTTCCTGATTGCCTTGATGCTGCTACTTTCAAAAGGAAAAAAGCAGTAGACTAAGAATGAGACTTCATGCTTAGGTTCCTGTGGAGCTGCAGAAGGGATTTCAGTGAGGATTATGTAGCACTGCCCAAAATACCTGACTCTGGGGAAGAAATTAATTCTGCTTGGTTCAGCCTTCTGCATGCTTACTGATGGCATCCAAACGATAAACAACCCAGTTTACTGCTTGTGTAACAGTCCATATCAGCTTAGTACAGAAGAGGTAACAGAAAGGGCTTTTCACTAAGGTGCTTGATTGTGGTTATTTTGGGCTGTGTTACTCAGATGTGGTGCTGGTTTGCTATTGAGTACTAGTACTAGCCTCACATAAAATACCTGGAAACAGGTAATTTTAAATTAAATTTTTTAAAATTCAGTTTTAAAATTAAAGGGAAAACTTGACCTTAATGGCAACCCTAGACAGAGTGTAAGCCAATGCTCACAGCAGCTTACGCTCTAGACTTCAAACAAAATACATGACTTGGCTGCCAGTAACAGAGATTTTATTCATGATGACAGCTGCTGCCTATCTGAGTAGCAATCAAGCCAACTTACCAAGAGTGCTTGAAGTGTGTTTAGTTCTGGACCCCTCGGTTCAGGAGGGATATTGAGGTGCTGGAGCAGGTCCAGAGAAGAGTAATGAGGCTGGGGAAAAGACTCAAGCACAAGTGCCATGAGGAGAGGCTGAGGGAGCTGGGGTTGTTTAGCTTGGAGAAGAGGAGGCTCAGGGGAGACCTTATCACCCTCTACAACTCCCTGAAAGGAGGTTGTAGTCAGGTGGGGGTTGGTCTCTTCTCCCAGGCAACCAGCAGTAGGACAAGAGGGCACAGACTCAAGCTCTGCCAGGGGAGGTTGAGGTTGGATATTAGGAAGAGATTTTATACAGAGAGAGTAATCAGGCATTGGAATGTGCTGCCCAGGGAGGTGGTGGATTCACCATCCCTGGAGGTTTTCAGGACGAGACTGGATGTGGCACTTCGTGCCATGGTCTAGTAGCCACGGTGGGGTTGGACTTAATGATCTTTGAGGGCTTTTCCAACTGGGGTAATTCTATGATTCTATGAAGTGCAAAGTATTAAATAACCAGAACGGCCACAGTGGTCCTGTTCTCAGAGCTAACCTGGATGAAGGAACAAGCAAGCTCTATACAGCTGTGCACTTCACCAAAAGGCAGACTTAGGGAAAACAAGATGTCCCAAGTCCTCACCAGCTGATACCAAGTGGCTGCCAAGGTGCTGGGAGAGGTGTTTTGACTTGAAGAGTTTCTAAAGCAGCATGACAAAATAAGCTGGGGAAAGCACAGCAGGTAGGTCAGGTTTTGGAAAGCTCTCCTGGTAGCATAAACCTAATGGCGCTGCAGGAGTGCAAAAATGTGAATGCTGACCCATATTTCAGCAGTCTTCCCAATTCTGGAAAGTGCCCCAAGGTGGCACTGCTGCCTTGCAGCACAGGGATGCCTGGGAAGAGCAGCTCCCGTTTTTGGGATGTCTATAGTAATGTCAATGACAGAGGCAAGGAAGGGATGTCTCTCCCAGACGAGCAAGCTGCACGCAGGAGCAGCTGGAAGACAAGACCATGGGGCAACTTGGGCTACAGCAGGAAGCCAGTGCTGCTACACACAGCCAGGGCTGCAATAGGTGTGAGTTGGCAGGTTTTTCTAACTGCACACCTCCTCCACCCAGACATGGCATGACTTCTACCATGTTGCAGTTTATGAAAATGAAGGCTTGCATTTCTGAAACCCTGGGAGCTCACTGTGGATAGGACCCCATGGCTGTCTTTTGAGAGCCCTGGGCATTAGCTCATGGCTCTGCTGCATGAGAGAGCAGTTAGAAACATAAAAATCATAGAATATTAAGGGGTTGGAATGGACCTTACAGATCACCTTGTCCCAACCCCCTGCCATGGGCAGCAACCCCCCCAACCACCCCAAGTTGCTCAAGGCTTTATCCAACCTGTCTTTGAACACTGCCAGGGTTGAGGCATCCACTACCTCCCTCGGCAACCTGTGCCAGTGTGTCACAAGCCTCACAGGAAAAACATTTTCCTAATATCTAGTCTAAATTTCCCCTCTTTAAATTTGTACCCGTTGCCCCTTGTCCTATCACTGCAGTTCCTAACAAAGAGTCCCTCTCCAGCTTCCCTGCAGCCCCTTCAGATACTGGAAGGTTGCTATGAGGTGTCCATGCAACCTTCTCTTCTCCAGGCTGGTCTCCAAGGCAGCTCGAGGTTGGAAAAGCCACTGGCAGTGAGGTGGTGGCTTCGAGCGTGTCCTGATCCTCCTCAGTTCTGGCACAAATAAATTGCTCCATTCCTCTCATCAACTTTGTGGCTCCTCTGGACTTGCTCCAAGAGTTCCATGTCCTTATGTTGAGGGCACCAGAACTGTGTGCAGTATTCCAGGTGGGTCTCGTGAGAGCAGAATAGAAGGGGAGAATCACCTCCCTTGACCTGCTGACCAGGTTCCTTTTGATGCAACCCAGAATTCGATTGGCTTTCTGGGCTGTGAGCACACACTGCGGCTCATGGAGAGATTCTCATCCACCATCACACCCAAGTCTCTCCTCAGTTCTTTGGGTTCTGGTATTCAAGCACCCCAAAGCCATGAAGGCATCTCACTCATCAGCATGCCATGCTAGGCATATTCTGGAGTAAGCATTCACACATTAACTGATGATATATTTAACCACACCTAGACAAGTCCTGTAAATGAGGTAACACTAAACTGAACTGAAAACTCAGTGCCCAATTGCACATGAAGCAGCTGGGTGCTGAGGAACCATTCTGTAAGCTTCAATGCATCTGAGAAGAGTCCAGCTTTCCAAAGGTGGGAGCCCATAACTGGGATCTGATCCAGAAGGCCCCAGAGGCTGTGATTTTGCAGGCACATCAGTGCTGGGGCAAGTAATACTTGTAATACCCATCCAAGACTACCTGCCACACTATGTTATGGAGGCAACTCACAGAAACAGTGTGGAAATAGCTCTCCTGGTGGCATTAACTGGTGGATACAATGAATGTCTCCTCCAGAAAGTAGCTGAGAATGTTTTGGTAAGCCTTGTCCAAGGCAATGGCACAGAGGTAAATTATTAACATTGGTTCTGTACATTCCCCTTTCACTGAGTGGGAGCAGGAAAATCATACACCCCAAATGAAAATGCAGAATCTGTGAAGCCACCGGAATACTTCATTTTGAGAGGAATCTGGTGGAGAATTGGAAAAAGGGGCTGCACAATAATCCTGGAGCAAATAATGCCGAGGAAAAAACAATTAGACTATAAAAAAAAAATCACCCCTAGTTCCAACCTAGCTCAGCACACTGAGCACCATGGGGGAAGAGAACACAACCTAACTTGAGCAGAAAGTATTGAATGTTCCACACGGGTTGATTTTGGAAAATAATTTGGGAATTACTGTAGGAAATGGCAGCCAGCAGGGCTGTCCACTGTCATATACCAGGCCAGCATAATACAGACCCATATGAATATGCTCTGACCAGATGGCCTAATTAAATCCTAAGTGACTGGTGGGTGGGTCAAAGCAAAAGTTAGTGGCTTTGTGCAGGGGTGAAAGAAAATATTAGGCTGCTCCAGTGAAAATACTAGGTATTAACAGCATTCTATTGGAAATGCAAAGTGAGACACAGGCACTGAGTAGGTGAGTGCATGCTGTTCCTGTCCCCTTTGCTAGGACACAGAAATTCCCAGAGGAGCTGAGCTTACCAGGGAGCTCAATCCAGACCCACAGCCCTTAAAGTACTAGGGGCACTGCAGTAATAACTGCAGCTGTGAAGAAATACACACACAGACATACATACACACACACACACAGACACACGCTCTCACACAGACCCATTCACACACACCCACACCCACACACACTCACACAGACACAGTCACACACACACTCAGACACACACTGAGACATACACTTACACAGACACACTCACACAGACACACACACAGACACACTGAGACCCACACATTCACACAGATACGCAGAGACACACACAGACATACATACATACACATGCATGCACACACACACACACAGACACATGCTTTCACATACACCCATACACTCTCACACAGACACATTCACACACACACTCACACACACTCAGACACACACTCACAGACACACACACAGATACTCACATTCACACACAGATACACACACATTCACACAGACACACACACACAGACATACATCCACACACACTCACCCATGCACTCACACACAGAGACACACACACACAGGCATTGACACACATTCACACATGCATGATGTCACAGACACACAGAGACACACACACAC